>NC_068574.1:54584588-54887619 GCF_025698545.1 Gossypium raimondii
ATACAAAGTTTTATTTAAAATGAGAACTCGTAATTGAATTTTTTTAATTAGGTGCGATTAACCACCTATAAAATCAAGAACAAAGTTAAAAAAATTTGTAGGAAGCGAAATTAAATTATATATTTTTACGATAGTAAAAATATAATTTTATCATTTTAATAGCCTATATTTTTATCATTTTGAAGTGTCAAAGTGTAATTTTATCATTAGTACTAATTTAAAATTTTAAGGAGTTCGAGAATTAATTATGCAGTAAGAAAGTCAGAACATTGTTAAGCAAACATTGTCTTAATTTTTAAAACTAAGTTAAAATTTGGTATTTAAATGTGATCCACAAAACAAAATTTTATTTATGTACATCTTTTAGAGTAAACCATATTTTATTCAAAAGAAAAATATCTTTGAAAATCTTCAATTAATACCGAAATATATTTTATTTAAAAGATAAACAAAATTCAAATTACTCAATTAAAACCACATTCCATTTTTAATAAAGATAAATGAAATTTAACATAATTATGAATTCACAATTCAATTTAAAGGAAGATGTTGTCTAATTTAGTCTCCACGATGTTAATATTTTCTATCATACATGATTTTGATTAGTATAATAATAAATTTAGCCTTCAAAATTTACACATCCTATTAATTTAGTACTAATTTAATAAATTTATCTCGTAACATTTGTATACATGTGTAAATGCTTAAGCTAAATTTATTGATTTTTAATTAAGGCCAAAATGAGAAAATATGTAAATATTGAAGGTTGAATTTGTTATTATACCAATAAAATTACGCACCATCAATGAAAAACATTAAATCGTGATTAAATTATGTTTAATTGATGAATTTAAATTACTTTAATTATTTTTAAGGATGAATTTGGAAATTGGAAAACGAATCCTATAATATCTAACATAACCAATCATAAAATGCATGGAAATATAATAACACGTATGCTTCCACCGAAGTCTACCAAATCTTGGCTTTTTCTCAACCAACCATGCAACGTCCCACCAATCACTTCCTTTTCTTAGTGCTTTTTTTAAATATTGTTTTAACTCACGTTTTTTTAATTTCACCTTTTCTTCTTATTAATACTGATCTCTACTTTACATATTTTAAGGTAATATATATGGGGAGTAATTTTATACAGTAATATTTTTTATGTAAATTAAAATTTAAGTAAACTAAAACTATGTTTAATATAAAAAGGAATTATTTTCATTTCTAATTTTTGAAAAGAAAAATAGAATTTTATTGAAAATTACAACAAAGAATTAAATCAGTGGGGTGGATTGTAAATGTTATTATTCTTTCAATAAAACATGATATCCATAAATAAATATTTGGATTTTTTAAAAATATTTTATTCATTTGAAATCGACAATTGTTTTTGTTAGTAGAAGATGCCAAGACGATGGGTGAAAATAAAGCTACAAGAGATGCAAGCATTTGTAGGCTATAAAAAAGGAGCAAAGTAGTGAATGCATTTTATCATTAGATTTGGAAATGGAGCTCCTGAACCTAACCAAACTTTCCATCAATCTTTTGTTTTCATCTCTGATTCTCCTTTTCTCCTTGTTAATTTGGCTTAAACTAGCAAAAAGGAAAACCCTGAATTTGCCTCCATCACCTCCAATGCTACCACTTATTGGCAACATCCATCAGCTTGGCAAACTTCCCCACCGTTCTCTCCGGGACCTCTCTAGGAAATATGGTTCTCTCCTACTTCTACAATTGGGGTATAACCCAACTGTAGTGGTTTCATCAGCCGACATTGTTAGAGAAATTGTGCAGAACCATGACAGTGTTTTCTCCAACAGACCAAGGACCACAGCTATAGATATCTTGTTCTACGGAGCCGGCGATATGGCTTTTGCACCCAACAATAAGTTCTGGAAACAAGTTAGGAAGATCAGTGTTGTTGAGCTTTTTAGCCACCAAAGCTTGCACTCATTTCAGTTTGTCAGAGATGAACAAGTTGAACTTCTTATCAACAAAATCCGCAGTGCTTGTCTGAAAGGAGAGTCTATAAATATGACAGACATGCTTATGTTCGTTTCGAGTAACATAGTTTCTCGATGTATTCTTAGTCACACAACTGAAGAAGAAGATGGGTGCACCAAGTTTGGGGAGTTAGCTAAAATGTTGTCGATTCTCTTCACTAGTTCCTGTATTGGCGATATGTTTCCTTACTTGAGGTGGGTTGATGTGCTTACTGGATGTATTCCAAGTATGAAAGCAGTCTCTGCGGAATTGGATGCATTCCTTGATCAAGTAATTCAGGAGCATAAAGTTTTTGAAACTGATCACCAAGTTTCCAATAAAAAGGACTTTGTATCTATCCTTATGCAACTCCAAAAGGATGGCATGTATGAGATGGACCTCACTCAAGACAACATCAAAGCTATCTTACTGGTTACTATTCAACATTGTTTTCGTTCTTTTTCTTTTTGTCCTTTTCTGTGCCTTGATTTAATCTGAAGTGTTTACTTTTGATAATCTCAGGACATGTTTGTAGCAGGAAGTGATAATTCTACAGCCACAAAAGAGTGGATGATGGTTGAGCTTTTAAAGCATCCAAATGCAATGAAAAAGGTCCAAGAAGAGGTGAGAAATGTGGTGGGAAACAAGTTAAGGGTGGATGCGGAAGATGTAAGTAAAATGAAATACTTAAAGTGTGTACTCAAAGAAACTTTAAGACTACATCCGGCTGGTTCTCTTCTGCTCCCTCGACAAACATCTTCAAGTGTTAAATTGGGAGGTTATGACATTCCTTCCGATACCACAGTCCTGATCAATGCATGGGCCATTCAGAGAGATCCAAAATGGTGGGAAAATCCAGAAGATTTCATCCCAGAGAGGTTCGAGAACAGCTCCATTGATTTCAAAGGTCAAGATTTCCAGCTCATCCCATTTGGTTTCGGAAGAAGGAGATGTCCTGGGATACCATTTGCAGTTGCTGCTATTGAGTATGTGATGGCCAACCTTCTCTATTGGTTTGATTGGAAGTTACCTGCTGGTGAAATTGCTGAGAACTTGGACATGACTGAACTCTTCGGCCTCACAGTCACCAAGAAAACCCCTCTTCATCTTCTACCTCTATCTCATTTCTCTTTTTAGATATATATATATATGTGTGTGTGCGCGCGCGCGCGCGAGCGCTACGATTTTAGGCTTTTATCACTTTCTTTTCTTTGGAGAAGATAATATTGCTATCGTTGGCTCTTGTTGTTGGACTGATATTGCTCAAGAAATTCATATCGTGCTAGTAATCAGTTTCAATAGTACAAGTAAAATTATACAAATTCGTACGATGTGAAATGAAAGATAAAACTTTTGTTTTGACCTTAAAGTAGTTGCAAACACAAGCTAAACCACACAATAAGTGCTTACGGAAGTGCACTACACCAACAGGCTTTTAGCGGCGCTTTTTTAGGCCTTTAGCGGCGTTTTTTAGCGCCGCTAAAAGTATTAGTGGCGCTTTGAGAAGCGCCGCAAAAAACGGCGCTAATGACAGCGTCGCTAACTTTAGCGGCGCTTTTTCCACAAACGCCTCTGAAGACCAAGACCTTTAGCGGCGCATTTTTCCACAAACGCCGCTAAAGACTAAGACATTTAGCGACGCTTTTCTCACAAACGCCGCTAAAGACCATGACATTTAGCAGCGCTTTTTATCACAAAGCCGCTATAGATCAAATCTTTAGCGGCGCTTCTCAAAAAAACGTCGCTAAAAACATAACCTTTTAAAAAAATTATTTTAATCAAATAATATTTATTTTTATGATAAATATTATATTATGTTTTATTTTTTAAATTTGAACTTTAAATATACTTTTAAGGATAAATAAAAAATATTATTTAAATTAAATTTTCTATGAAAATTTTAACTTTAAAACTAAATATAAAAATTAATAAATTTAGTTTTAGAATTTAAAATAATAAATTAATAACACAATTAAAATCCAAAAGTTAGAACTCAAATTGTCATAAATATTAAAGTAAAAATAAAAATTTAGAATAAAAACTAAAATAAATAATACATATGAGAAACAAACTGACTAGTTGAACCTGCCTATGACTATACACATCGCAAGAGAATTAAGTTCAAGCTCTATCAGCAACATCTTTAGTTTCATTGGCGCTGCAATTGGCACTCTTTTCCACCTCAAGATTGGAGGCAAAGTCTATGTCATCTAGGACTTTGGTGAAGAATCAGAAATTCCAGGGTCTACACAAGGCTTTTGCACTTCTATTGCAGTTGAAAACCAAGGTATACCCTGTTTAGCATAGAGCAAAATGTAGGCTTCACAGGACAAAGATGACTTCTTCTTCAACACAAGTAACCTACAAAAGACAGAACATGACCATTATGCATTATTATTCTAAGTACCATCAAAATGTTACCGAGTATATTACAAGTTGAAGAACAAGCAAAATACTTAAAGCAGTGAAATTTCAAACTTAGGATGGAAATTTGCAATATCAGTGAAATTATCAAATCCAAATGCTTGAAGAACAAACAAAATATTTAAAGCGGTGGGGAAACAGAACCCTCTGTAAGTACCATCAGTGATGATAATGTATAAAGAATTTTCCATGATCTGTGAACATGATATTCAAAATATCATGTTTTTCGTGTGTCTACCACTATTGTCGAGTGTTCAATTATTCTAAAGAACTTTAATATAAAACAGAAAGAACATATGTACCATGATAAATAGATGAATAAAGCTTACACTATACATTAAATAAGAAACCAAGTCGAATGAACATGCTACTAGAAATATTAGTAAAGTACTAAAATTGATTTGTTTAAAATCTTCAAAACTTAATATGGAAATTTATTCAATTATTACTAAATATTTTAAAATAAGATTTATAAAATTGACTGTACTTTTAGCTATATACAATTTTTATACCAAATTTTTAACGTTCTAATTGTAATTAACGAGGATATACTTTCTTATAGGATACAACAAGTTTTTTGTTTTCTAAATTTTTAATAACTTTTTGTACAATCTTTTACAATCTCTAACGATTTTTATATATTCTTTTATAAATTTTAAAAAATTCATAATTTTGATATGTTTTATAGCTTCTATTATTTTTACAATTGTTTTGAAATTTCTAACATTTTAAAATTTTAAAAATATTTCTTTAATTTGTGTATTTGTGTATATTTTTTACCTATTTTTAAATATAGTACATACAGTCTAATTAACTAAAAGGATAGCGGACATAGTGTTGGAATGACTCTCAACAAGTTAACTAGGGTTAGTAAAGCTTAAATCTAGCTCTCTACCCACCACCTTATGAGCAAAGAAAACTCAAATTTTAACCATCATTTTTTAACATTAATGGCCTTGTTTTGGTCAAACCAAGATAGCAATATCATTTAGCACCAAAAAGAAGGTAATGTGACTCAATCATATGGCATTTTTTATTGTTAAAGGTGAGTTGTTAAGCCTGTCTTCTATACCATTTGCTTAGCTACATAAATAAATTATATTCTGATTGGATGCATAAAGAATGAAAGGTATATCATACAGGCCATGATGCACACATCTTACCAATTCCAAAAATAAAACTAACAATTTAAAAGAACGTAAATTATGTGAATGAAACAGCAACAACGATTTTCACATTTTCTGTCACATGGAAAAGCACTCAAAAATAGAGTGGTTTAAAGCTCCCACATCTCACAAACCATGCCAAAAGTAAGCCTTGAAGGGCTTCTTAATGCACATAGCAAGTCATTTCATGTTTTTGCCACCATGTCTCCATCCTAGAAAGTTAACAACAAATCATGGGGTTTTCCCTCCATGAACAATACCAGAAAGCTTCCAATGGGAAATATATGGTAAACTAGGAAAGATCCAAATGGATGAAGCTTTTATTACTTCTAAACGTACCATAAAAGTTAGTGAGGTGAATGTTACGATTTGCTAAATAAAAAATAACTACAAATGCATTGAACTAACCTGAGAAATAGTTCTATTTGAAGGTTGCCTTTTGTATATTCATTTTTATGCATGGCATCTAGTGATTAGCACCTAATCCTCGTGATTTTGGGAGCCTAGAAGCACTGAATCCAGCTCCCCCTGGAAAATAAAGAAAGACGAAAAAAACAGCATATGCATACAACACTCATAGTAACAATTAAAGTAGAAGAAATTAGTGGAAAGGGAAAGATATACCATAAATCCAGGTCCTTTAAAAAATTATTGAATAACATATATATTTATAACATCAAGAAAGAAAAATCCACGTTAACACTTTTGGAATCCAGGATATAAGGATGACCTGAGAACTATTCTGTAGATCAATCCTAAAGAATTTGACATTTGAATTATTTGAAACACACTCCAACTTATCTGTTGCTTTTTGACTAGAAGGTTTCTATTTTCCTGGAGAAGGGAAGCTATCACATTTCTTTTGAAACATGAAAATATATTGATTTTTTAAAGAAAAAAAAAAGAGAAGAGATTCTAACATATTGTAAAAATCTCTTGTTGCAAATACAAGTAATTAAAACAAAATCATATTCATAAGATTTTAAAGAAATAGACATACCAACTCCATGTGTTAAAAATGCCACAATCTGCAGACATAAATATGTTTTTCTATTAGTTCAACAACATGGAAAAGAAAATAAAGAAAGAGCAAAGCAAAAGAAACAACGATAAACTATAGAGCATAACTTGATTTAAGTAAAACAAATGCAAATTATACATTCACAATTTATTATTCACCTCATAATCATCTCGAACTTTGTTCATCAATACGAACAAGAAGAATTACCTTAGACAAATGAGGATAAAGACCATTAATGCAACCTTCACCAAGCTGCGCCAAGAGCCAAAACAATGACTTCCCTATCTTTCCGGGCTTCATCACCGATGGCACTAACTTGGCACTGAAAAAATCAACATAAATATTAGATATAGATACAATTTCCATGCTCTAACTTTAACATCCCCAACAGTTAAGTTACCTAAATAATAGGCATCAAAGTTGGAAGAATTTCATCCCCGAACACATTTGATAGAACATCAAGAGCTGTTGCACTGCATTTCCTTAAGTTCCATACATTGAATGAGTCATCATCCTGTACCAAAATGATCACTTAAGAAAAAGTTCCACCGGAAAATAGAACTTTCTAAAACAAAAAGGGCTATAAAACTTATTTACAATATCTGATTGACTGGCACAAAAGGAGGAAAAAAATACTTACATCATCTTTCGCATCCTCAGAACCATGAAATCGTGACGTATGAAATCGAGGTTTTAGTCCTGAAGGGAAAATATTAGAGAGAACCACATTCAGCAAAATGCTGATGGTGAATACATTACGGAAAACTAAAATGATTAAAACAAATTATATCAACTCGATCTCATCGGAAGAGAGTCATATTCCTACAATAAAGAGTAGAAACTTTGGTACATGTTGATGTCTTTCCAAACACTCAAACAGTTTACACATCTCAAATTCAAGTCCAACAGAGTTCACTGAAATGCTGATCCTTAAAGAAAGCGACATTTCAAAAAATAAAAAAGGGGTTATCGATGAATGTCATAAACCCTAATACTTATGTAAATTGTATATGCAAATCCTCATAGATACTGTAAAATAACATTCTATCTTAACCCTTTGTTTGGTCAGTAGGAAAATGTGAAACAAAAAGAAAATCAACGGCATTTCTAGGGTGAGGGGAACTTCGTCAATACAGTGACTTCGAAAAATAAAAACCCAAATAAATTTTCCTTTGGGGCACTTTGTCAATACAATGACTTGAGGAAATAAAAAATTAGGAAGAAGAAGAAGAGATTTCAAGGGAGAGGCCCACCGATTTGGGGAAATTGGGGGGAAAAATAAAAGGAATCGGGGTAGGGGAGAAATGGTTTGGGAAAAATAAAATGGGGAAAAAAAGAAGAAGAGATTTCTAGGGTGAGGGGGATTGATTTTGGGAAAAAGAAGGGGGGAAAAAAGAAGGGGGATCGATTTTCATTTGAAATTGTGCGGTAAAAAAATATAATTAAAAAATTGTGGCGTTTGAAGCAAAAATGCCACTATTGACCTGAGCATTAGCGGCGCTTCATTAAAAACGCCGCTAAAGCCCCGAGTATTAGCGGCGCTTTTTCAAAAATACTGCTAAAGCCTCGAGTATTAGCGGCACTTTTTCAGAAACGCCGCTAAAGACCCAATCATTAGCGGTGCTTTTTAAAAAGCGCCGCTAAAACCCTGAGCATTAGCGGCGCTTTTTAAAAAACGCCACTAAAGTTGTGAAATATAAAAAAACGACGTGTTCGGCTTAGGTTTTTTGCGGCGCTTTTTGAAAATCGCCGCTAATGCTAATTTTTAGCGGCGTTTTCCAAAAAGCGCCGCTAATACTCAATCTTTAGTGGCGTTTTTTTAAAAGCGCCCCTAATGCTTAATATTTAGCGGCATTTTTTATCCAAACGCCACTAAAAACGCCGCTGAAGGCCTGTTTTGGTGTAGTGGTGGCACTTACCATTGTGAAACAAAGAATAAAATAGGGAACAATAGGGTTTGTTTTTGCGGTTTGGTTGCTCTAAGTTTGTAGAGTTTAACTCAGTAAAAAATATTTACTATCTTTAATATTTACAACGAGTGAACCTAAATCTATCACACTCTTGACAATTACCTCATTTTTGTATCCTAGAAGATTGATACTTTCACCACTAAACTATCCCCTATAAACTTAGCATGTAAAATCACAACACAAAGGTTTTACAATCAAATGCACTCTCACAAATAATGTTACTCATTTGAACAAATTAAGTGCTCTCAACATTAGTACAATAACCTATACAAGTTTCTCAATTATATAAATATTTCAAGACTTGCTAAAATAATAAAGATCTGTATCAATTCCTATCAAACAACAGCTAAGCTAGCTTAATATAATAGAATAATAATAAATATCGCAAACACAATTAAGATATCAACGTTCCAATCCAATCCAATATCCTCAATACAAGGGACTAGATAGACTCAATCTAATCATATCGTATACACCTAAAGTATTTCTCCAAATGATACAATCTTCATTAATGGGCTAGACACATTTCACAATATCACTATTGTCCAAAAATTTGGTTCAATAAATTGTCAATAACACAAATATGAAAACACTTCATTCTATCACAATGTTTCAACGAGTAGGCATTTTCTGAGTCTATCCATATATTTCAACATTTTAAATATATTATAATTGTTTAAAGTTGTCACATCCCACATTTTTACTTTAGTAGAGCAAAAATAAAGAAAAGGAAGTGAAGTGGTTTAATGGTTTAATACTATTTAGTTATCTTAGAGGTCTTAAGTTTAAGTCCCCTTAATCACATTTTTTTATTTAATTTTTTAAAAAACATTTCCTATGTGCATAATGAGCTTGCCGTCCACCCAATAGCTACCTTGTCTAGGAGGATTCTTTTCCTTTTTAAAGAGTCAAACTTACCATAAGTTGACATAACATGATCCTTTTTTTTTATTCCAGTTGCCATTTCTTCCCACCATTGCAATAGAAGTGGTTCATTGAACCTAGACTAAGTTGACCACTCATTTCTCTAACTCCTTACCTTTCTTTGTTATCCCCTCCTCCCTTTCCTCCATATTCTTTCTTTTCTCATCCATTTTTCTCCATTTTGCTACCCATCACCTTTTTCTTTTTCATTTTTGCTTTCTTCCTCCACTATAACCGACCCTATCACCACCAAACACTGCACCTCTTAGCCACCATAGCTCTTCCTCCTCGTTCTCTTCCCTGTCGCCGCCCATCGTCGCCATGACCACCACCGCGCACCACCGCAGGTCTCCTTCCTAATCCATCTCTCTCCTCATTTCATCTCTTTTTTCCATCACTTCTTGCGCCGAACCTTTATTATTATTTATTTTTCCTATACCCTTAGCCAGACCACCTCTCTTCTGGTCACCAGACCGCCATCGCCGTCGTCGTCTCCATAGCTAGTTGAGTTTTCTTCTTCTTTTCTTTTAGATCTCTTCCGTCTCCTCTAGTGATCAAACCTACTCCACTCTCCTACTTGAATTTCTTACTTTGTATCTTAGAATCACGGATAAAATGATTCTTATAGATCACTAAACTTTTCTGTTTCTTCACCAAGTCGAATCATTGATCTCGTTGTGTCAGTCGAGTAGAGTTTACAGCCCAATATTCTGCCCAACCCAAAACCCATTACAAAACCTACCCAATACCCAAACCCTAATAGCCCAAAACCTCAGCCCAAAGCATCAAATCAGAAAAAAAAAGAACAAGTCAAACCCTAGGTGCGCTGCACCTAGGGTCTTCTGACCCTTGACCTGCAAGCTGCCACCGCCGCGCGTCTGCCACCGTCATGGTCATGTCACCGCCCATCCACTTGCACCGACACCTGTAAAAAAAATCAAGGCAGAAGTGACAAGCACACAAAATAAAAAAAGAAAACAGTTTTAAAGGTGATATTTTTTACATTTTTTCGATTGGTTTTTTCTCTCGGTTCGTTTCTTCATTTTTTTTATTTTTTTACATACGAAATAAATGGAATAAAAAGAGAAAGGAAAGCATACCTGAGTCGCCGTGCCAGTGTTGTAACAGCCCGATTTTGGGTCTAGATGGAACAGTGGTTTCAGGACCACAAATCCGACAAGGAAAAATTTATTTTAAAATTATGACATGGGTTGCATTATGATAGGAAGGTTGCATGAAAATACTGATATGGTAATATAAGGAAATAAAGTGATAAAAAGGGTAATTGAGTTATGTCAACATTGGAAAGTATATTATGACATATTATTCAAGAAAGGATTAAATTGCAAAAGTGAAAAAAGTTTTGTTACCCAAGAGTAAATACTCAAAATTTGAGGGTTAAAGTGTAAATATGAAAAGTTGAAGGACCAATAGTGTAAATATTTTAAGGATGGAATAATCTAGAAACTAAAGAAGATGGATGAATTGGGACCAAATTGAATAGATGTAGGAATTATGAGGACTAAATTATAATTTTACCAAATTAATTGATGACTCAACGATGTAATTTTAAAATAACATAAAGGGCAAAATGGTCAATTAGAAAGAGAGAGAATTCTAGAAGGTAATGATGATGTTTGTGATATTTTAATTAATTAATTAGATAAATATTATTTAATTAATATTTTATTAAGATTTTTAGTAATATTTTATTATTAAATGATTAATATAAAAGGGAAGGAAGATGATGACAAATCATCATCTTTTTCGTGCATCTCACGTTGAAGAGAAGAGAGGAAAGAAAGTTTTACTTTCTTTACAATTTGATCCTTTTACCAGAAATTCACCATTTTCACTTAGAAATCAAAAGAATTTTCATATCCATCAAGAGAGAAAGATAACAAGGAGACTATGGGGAGCTATAATATCAAGTTAGATTCAAGAAATAGAAGCTGGAGGAGAGAGAAAATCAAGTTAAAGATTGAAATCAATAGCACAAGGTAAGAACATCAAGATTTTTATGTACTTTTGAGTTTGATATTATTGGAAATAGCATGCAAAAGATGTTATAGTAGAGTATTCTTATATAAAGTCTTATGTTCTTGATATATTAGTGAAAAGAAATAAGTGAAAGTGATGAGAAATATTATAGAGAAAGAGAATCGGAAGTTATAAACTTAGTAATTAACATGTTGCACTAAAAGCAGCTTTTGGGCAGCAGAGAGGTTAAATTTGAAAAATCACCATAAATTGTGGAAATGAAAGTAGAGGATGAAAAAATATTAAATTAAATCTTATTGAGTCTAGTTTCACATAGAAGAAACAATGTAAGCAATTGAATTGTAAATTATGAGATATAATAAGTTATGTGAGATAAGATCAGAATGATTTCGGGTTCCCCTGTTCTGACTTTGGAAAATCATAAAAAACTAGAGAAAAATAATTAGAGTCTTAAATTTATATATTTAAATCCTTAACAAGTCTATTTTCAAAACAAAAAAATGGTAATCATTTGAATTCTGTATGAGGAGATAATTAAGTTTTAGTGAAGAAGGGTCGGAACTGTCAGACAACAGAACAAGGATGACTTTAAAGAATAAACTGTACTTATTGACTAAGCCAAAAATTCTGAACATTTTATGGTAAGAAGATATGTGAGTCTATTGTAATATAAAATTAACGGATCTCAATTTGGAGTTCTTTATCTCAAGATATAAAAAATTTGGTGACTATGACTCAAGTGGACAACTTTGAATGAATATAAATAAATGTGAAATTGTAGATAATGTTACATATAAGCATGTTATATATATTAAGGATGTGGAATGGAGAGGAGGAGGAGGAGGAAAATATATGATTATTCAACTAGCATGAGTTTTTATTAAAATGACCAATTTATATGTTTAGAGGACTAAATTGAACAAATGTGAAAATTTAAGGGTAAATTTGTAAAATGTCAAAAAGTGATCAAATTGCATGAAATGAATTGTTTTATTATTTAAATTAGTAAATTTAAGGAAATATTAATTTAGATCAAGATTGGATGGAAATTCAAGAAAAATAGAAAATTTCCAAAATGTCCACGAATTTTGATATTTACGCAATTTAGCACAGTAAGTTCGTATGAACTATATTCGTATAATTTTAATTAAAGTGAATGTTATTTGATGATGAATATTATATAGATATGTGTTTTATTATTGAAATTGAATTGTTATTGGTAATATGTACAATTATTAGATGCAGTGAAATGATTATCGGAAGCTTGTTGGAGATATATCACATTATCTATTGGTTCTATCTGTAATTTTGGATGAATTGATTCTGGTTATAATAGCGTGTATAAGTTAAATTGGTTAACGTTAGCTCATTAATGTTTTGATTTTGATTGGTTATCAATATGAATGTTAGATAAAAATGAAATGTCTGAAAGTTAATTAGTAAACTCCAATAATGCCTCGTACCCTATTTCAGTGTCAAATACGGGTAAGGGGTGTTACAAGTGTCGTCGCCAGAGTCCTCCTTCGGGTCACCAAAAGTAGACGGGAAAGGCGGCGCTTGGGGCTTCTTCCCACGGCCCTAGGGCCACGAAATCTCGATCTACAGATGGCCCTTGAAGCGGGGTTTAAAAAACCCGACTTTTAGCCTTCTGACCACTGCCTTCGGAGGGGCCGACGATGGCCCATTCGGCCGACGATAGGAGAATTAAGAGGAAAGAGTCTCTTCCTTTGTAGTTTTTTTGCTAAAACCCTAAAATGATTTTTTTAAGAAAAATTTACTTTAAATAGAGGATATTAAACGGCGCCGTTTTGCTGTTTAGGTCAGGAGCCAAAACGACGTCGTTTTGGTCCTGACTCGCGCGGTGACCCGACCTTGGGGAGGATCCGCGTGTTTTTTACTTTGGAGGGATATTTGTGCCTTAAACCCTCCACCTTTGCACTTTGTTTTAATTTGATTTTTTTATTCTTCAAATAGGACTGCATAATTTCTCACTGATTTCATTTCAGTCCATTGCAGCGCTGCGTTTTGGGGTTTGGTCTATTTCCTTTTTTGGTCCTTTTCCTTTCACGCGCGTTATGGTTTAGTCATTTTCTCTACTTTTCATTTTCGATTTCGGCCCTAAAGTTCTGTTTAGTTTCGATTTGGTCCTCCGCTTGGTATTTTAGTTATTTATTATTAAATTGACCATTTTAATAGATTATTACTATTATTACATCATTAATATTATTATTATTTATTTATTTATACTTTTTAAACTTCAAATTTTGTTATTCATACATACATGAGATATATTTTATAATATATATATATGTATAAACAAGTATTTTATATTTTATAATTTATGTACATATATATTTTTATATTTTATAATTTTTATCTATATTTTTGTTGTTATAATTGCTTCACTTGGTGTTCATTTATTTATTTATTTACATGTCCATTATTATTATTTTCAAATGCTTGAGTTTTTATTCGTTTATTACTTGTTATTGTGTATACATGATTGATTTATATATATATGTATATATATATATATATATTTGTCTTCTTATTTATTTATCTTTTTGTTTTTGCTCATATTATTTTCACTTACATTATCGTAATTGCATTACATCAATTTTTACCCAGATTCGTAAAAAAGAAAATTTAAAAAAAAGACCATACTCAGTATTTGGGATCTTCGAGAGGATTGAGCCCTAACGTATTGAGTTCCAATTTTCTTCGTTGAATCTAAATAATCGAGAACACTTTTTAATAAAAAAACATAAATAAAAGCTCATTATCGGGAATTCAATACGTTGTATCCTAACGCATTGGATATAACACGTTGTTTTCTCGAGACGAGAATTTTTCTAAAAAATAAATAAAGGTAATATTCAGTGTTTAGAATTTTGATAAATTGTGCCCTAACATATTGGGCTGCAATTTTTTCATCTGACTTAAACAATTGAATATCCTTTTAAACTTTATTGCACAAGTTTTCAGACAAGCTCATTTTTGAGGTGGTGAAATATCATGCCCCAACCCATTGGATATGACACCTTCTCTCTCCGAAATGAAAGGGTCTTAACAGCTAATTTGATTTATCGAAGTTTTTTAATACAAGGATCGTATTTTAAAATCTTTCAACCTTCGACATTAAGTCGTTAATTAATCAACTAGGTACCAATTTTTGGGCGTTACGAGGGTGCTAATCCTTCCTCGTACGTAACTGACTACCGAACCTATTTTTTTTAATTTCGCAGACCTAAAGCATTGTTTTAATAAATCTAAACCGTTTATTAAAAACAATCGTTTTACGAGGTGACCCAATCACACCTCATAAAAAAGATTAGTGGCGACTCCCACATTCGTTTTCATTCTTCAAAACCCAAGTCGACCCCGTTTTATCAAAAAAATGGTGTCAACAGCTTGGCGACTCCACTGGGGACCAAAATAAGAGAGTCAAGCCACAAGTTGATTATTTCTTGTCTTTTTGTGGAATATGGAAAATTTGGTTCAAATTCACGATCCTTTTGTTGCACATAGTCTGCATCGTTTTGTTATATCTGCTTTATTTGTGTAAGTATCGATATAGTTTTTGCATATTGCATTTATATGATCGTTCGGCCATACCCTTCTAAGTGGGAGTGAGAAACTACGCCTTCATGAGGTTTTCACCTCCGTATGGGATAGTGAATCGCTTCCGGGATACATCCGTACCTATGTCTTCGTGAGACTTTCATTTCTGCATGGCCATAGGGAAATGTATTCCCCTGAACTGAACTCAGTCTGTATGAGCCTATAATGGGTGAGGATCGAGGAATCTGCAGGTTCAGGTACCCTTACTTTAGAATCGAACTGCATATAATAAGCCCTAAGAGCTTACCCTAGGTAGAACCACACCGAATCCCTAGAGGTCACCCAAAAACTCGGTAAATCTACGATCATTTTGTTACGTTTCGTCTATTTTGCTATTATTACTTCAGTTTATAATCACTCTATTGGTTTGAATTTTTTATATATTTCTGCATATTGCATTACATAACCGCTCGATTATTTCCTTTTAAGTGGGAGTGAGAAGTTATTTCCTTCGTGAGGTCTTCACCTCCGTGCAGGATAGCAGATCACTTTCGGGATACATCCGTACCTATGTCTTCGTGAGATTTTCATCTCTGTGCAGCCATAGGGAAATGTATTCCCCTGAACTGAACTTGGTCCGTATGAGCATATAATGAGTGAGGATCGAGGAATCTGCCGATTCGGATACCCTTACTTTAGAGCCGAACTGCATATAGTGAGCCTTAATTACCCACCTTAGGAATAATTACACCAAACCCTAGTGATCTCCCGAGTAGGTGCTCTATTTGTTTCTTTTTTGCTTAGTTTTGCTTTGTACTAACCCGTTTTGTTTTGTTTCGGTTATGATTGCATTACATTGTATTCCATTTTTCATCATAAAAGAGGTGTTGATTCACATTCAAGTATCTAAATAGAGAGCTTGTCATAAGAAAATGAGATTCTTGATAAAATGGGAGACAATGCAGTCGTCCGAATATGGTCCGAGAAAAAATAATGAGGGAAGGTGATAGTCTGATGAATAGATGCACGACTTTACTTCGTTGCCCGAGGATTCAAGCTGAAAAAGATTATTTAAGAGCCGCCAGCGTTCTAACTTTCTTAAGGAGGCTAACAAGCATCACGAAGACGAGTGAACAATGGGTCGCGCCTTGGATCAAGCAAAAAGGAGATAAAGAAGGCACCCCTTTGAAGAGTTCGCAAGATTCGATCTTAACATACGGATTTGAGGAAAAGGATCGATGTCTTTACTTTGAGTATTAGGATAAGGTCATATATAAATATCTATTTTATGTAAAGAGATTTGTTTTCTAGAAAAGTTGTTCTAATAGAATTGAATCAGAGTCAACGTCTCTTTTTGCATTCATGCATCTGCCATTACATTTCATTACATGTATCTTTTCATTTATTGACATTACATTTCAGGGCATACAATAATTTTCCTAAAATCCAAAAGTGCATTGAGTTCAGAACTCTAGTATAGAGCCAGATGGATGATAAAGAATTGGAATTCTTTGAAGATATCGATAGTATGGAAAGGAAAGATGTTTGTACCTTTGAAGAATGAACTAAAAAACAAAACAAAAATAAATAAAAAAACCTATCAGGAATTTGTTTCTATATCCCTAGAGGCATTCTGAACAACGTGACTGTGGAGGAGATTCTTGTAATTTTTAAGACCATTTCAGAGTAATATTCAAAACACTCTTATTCATGTTCACTATTTTTGTGAAAAAGGCACATGTTCACTATTTTTTATTTCAATGAAATGCATCTTTGTGTTTTGTCTTAGTAAACATTCTTTTGTTCCTTCCACTTTATTCATACTCATACCACACAAATAATTTCCCTTTGATTCATTGGTTCTTTGAGTCTTCTTTCGTTCCTTTAACAGATCTCTAGATATCAATGATATGACCGATACTGCTATTGACTCAGAACCTCCTTTTGAGCAAGATATGTATCCAGAGGAACCTCAGGACTTTGAAGATGACCGAGACTATAGCTTATCTCCTTATTGTTAAGGATGGTAGAACAAGTCGACAAACAGATCCTACCTTACAAAAAAATCAATGGAAATTATGAGCTTAGGAGGAAAGAAAGAGGTGAAGATCAGAGCATGTATCACTACAAAGACAAAGCAAGACGTCATTGAGTTACTCCAAGAATTCAAAGATGTTTTCGCATTATCAATATATGTCTGAGCTACTAAGACGTGTGGATGCTGTTGAGGCTAAGAAATATTAGAAAAGGTCCATAAGGGTGTCTGAGGAACGCATGCATTGATTTTGCAATGGCCAAGTAAATCATGAGATATGGGTACTGCTAGTCCACCATGGAAGGGGATTGCATCAGTTATACCAAGAAATGTCATAAGTGCCAAATTTATGGAGACAAGATTTTATGTGTCTCATTTATCTCTTCTTGTTATGACTTTTCCATAGCCTTTCTCTATGTGGGGCTTGGAGGTCATTGAGCTGATCCCGCCAAAAGCTTCTAGCGGTCATCGAGTCATCTTTGTGGTCGTCGATTATTTCACTAAGTGGGTAGAAGTTGCTTCATATGCCAATGTCATGAAGTCAACAGTCAACAAATTCTTGAAAATCATATGTCAGTATGGAATGCCAAAAAGGGATCATATTAGACCATGTATTAAATTTGATCAATGGTACGACATCAGAAGTTTGCAGTCTATTCAAGATTAGCACCATGTCGCCCCAAAATGAACGGTTCAGTTGAGGCAAAAAAATAAAAAAAAATAAACCTCTACCGGGGCAACTCATTTCTCATTGGTATATGGAATAGGGGGAGTTTTACCCATCAAAGTTGATATTCTTACCCTTCGAGTCTTGTCAAAGTTGAAGTTGGTTGAAGCAGAATGGATCCAAGCCCGATATGATCAGTTAAAGTTGATTAAAGAGAAAAGGTTGAAAGCTATCTGTCATGGTCAATTGTACTAAAAGCGAATGATGCGAGTTCATCAAAAAAGGTTTGCCCCAAAGAATTCCATGAGGGGGACCTGATATCGAAGAAGATCATTCCCATACAAAAGGACTTCAGAAAAAAGTGGATGTCAAACTGAAAAGGACCTTATGTGGAAGGCTTTATCTATAGAAGCGTTGATTTTGACCAGAAAAGATAGTAAGGATTACCTGATCCTAGGAGTTCGAATTCAATCAAAGAATGTTCAAAAAACAAACAAAAAAAGAAAAGAAAAAGGAGAAGCCAAGGTGAAAACCCATAAAGGGCGTCTTGGGACCAAAGAGGTTTTGAATTGAAAACCCAGGAATGGGCAATTCAAATTTTGATTCAAGGTGGGGCATGCGGTAGCCTTGTCCTCTCTGAATTAGCAAGAAGGAGATATGCTACATCTTGGGGTATGAACAAAGTCTTCTAGGACTTCTAAACACATATCAAGTTCAAAAGGGTCCTCAAGAAGTTTGGGGCAGAGAAGCTCATGCTACGATATCTGGGGCAACTATTTCCATTTTATTCATTTTTTGTATTTTTGACAAAATACACCATCTTGATTAATGTATTCTCATTTTGTATTCTAGCAAAATTTTCTATCTTGATTGATTCATTCATTTTGAGCTTTGCTCTCAACAAAATTTCATCTTGTCCGTTTTGATAATCTTTTTCAAGCGTTTTTCATTGAAATAACGATTACTAGACTAATAATATTCAAGCAAAAGAAGTTCTGCATATTACTCTGAAAGTTTCTAAATAGTACGAGGACCCAAAGTAGGGCTATTGTTTAGAACTAACCAAACCTAGGGGTTAGAAGCATTTGAGAAAGAATAGTCTAAATTACGACTATTTCTTTGATTTTTCTGTCAAAGATACCGACTGAACAAGAAGGCATTAGTGATAGAACCTTGATGAACAACGAGGAATGACAACCCAAACATTAAAAATGGATAATTCTCATGACATTCTGCATTCATGCAAATATCATTCATACACATCTAGTTAGGAAATTTTGATTCATTCCGATCATAATATTCTAAACACTAGGCATAAATAGGTCCATACCCCTAAAGTTGTAGTGGGATGGATTGAAGTCATCATATCAAGTCTTATCTCCCTAAAATTACAACGGAGTAGACTAAAAACAATAGATCTTGTCTTCCTGTACCGGCAGTGAAGCAAATCAAAGCCACCAGTCTTATCTCCTTGAGCAGTAGCCGAGTAGGTCGAAGATTGTAGATCTTGTCTTCATGTACCGGCAGCGAAACAGATCAAAGCCACCAGTCTTATCTCCTTGAGCAGTAGCCGAGTAGGTCGAAGATTGTAGATCTTGTCTTCATGTACCGGCAGCGAAACAGATTAAAGCCACCAGTCCTATCTCCCTGAGCAGCAGCAGAGTAGGTTAAAGATTGTAGATCTTGTCTTCCTGTACCGGCAGCGAAGCAGATCAAAGCCACCAGTCCTATCTCCCTGAGTAGCAGCAGAGTAGGTCAAATTTTTGTAGATCTTGTCTTCCTGTACTGGCAGCGAAGCAGATTAAAGCCACCAGTCCTATCTCCCTAAGCAGCAGCGGAGTAGGTCGAAGATTGTAGATCTTGTCTTCCTGTACTGGCAGTGAAGCAGATCGAAGCCACTAGTCTTATCTCTCTGAACAGCAGCGGAGTAGGTCCAAGATTGTAGATCTTGTCTTCCTATACCGACAGTGAAGCAGATCGAAGCCAAATTCCTATATCCCTAAGCGGCAGCAGAGTAGGTCGAAGATTGTAGATCTTATCTTCCAGTACTGGCAGTAAAGCAGATCGAAGCCACCAGCCTCGTCTTCCTGAGTTTGCAGCGGAGCAGACTGAAGATAGCAGATCTTGTCTTCCTGTATTGGCAGCGAAGCAGATCGAAGACACCAGCCTCATCTCCCTGAGTTTGAAGTGGAGCAGACTAAAGATAGTAGATCTTGTCTTCCTGTATTGGCGGCGAAGTAGATCGAAGACACCAGCCTCGCCTCTCTGAGTTTGTAGCAGAGCAGACTGAAGATTGTAGATCTTGTCTTCCTGTACTGGCAGTGAAGCAGATTGAAGACACCAGTCCTATCTCTTTGACATTACAGTGGAAAATATTGAAGCCACAACGGTAAATCTTACTTCCCTGGTGGTGCAGTGGAACAGTTAAAGCTACAACAGTGAATCTTGCTTCCCTGACATTACAATTAAAAAGATTGAAGCCACAACGGTGAATCTTACTTCCCTAGCGGTGCAGTGGAAAAGATTGAAGCTACAATGGCAAATCTTGCTTACCCGACATTGCAATTAAAAAGATTGAAGCCGCAACGGTGAATCTTACTTCCCTAGCGGTGCAGTGGAACAGATTGAAGCTACAACAGTGAATCTTGATTCCCCGACATTGCAATTAAAAGGATTGAAGCCACCACAGAAAATCTTACTTCCCTGGCGATGTAGTGGAACAGATTGAAGCTACGACGGCGAATCTTGTTTCCCCGACATTGCAGCTAAGCAGATTAAAGCCACAAACCTTATCTCTCTAAAGTTGCAGTAGATCAGGTTGAAGTAACAAACCTTATCCCTCTGAAGTTGCAGTGGGATAGGTTGAAGATAGCTAATCCTATCTCCCTGAAGTTGCAGTGGAGCGAATTAAAACGATTGATCATATACCTCTGAAGTTGCAGTAGGTCGGATTAAATCCACCATAACAAGTCTTATCTCTCTAAAGTTGTAGTGAAGTAGAATATAGATAGCGGATCGTATCATATCAAACCTTATCTCACTGAAGTCGCAGTGGAGCAGGTTAAAGCAACAAGTCTTATCTCCCTGACGTTGCAGTGGAGCAGACTAAAACCATAAATTTCGTCCTCCTGAAGTTGCTGCAAGGAGTATTGAAGCTACAAATTGTATCTCTTTGAAGTGCATTGGAATGGATTGAAGCAACAAGACATAGTGGACTGCATGAGGCTACTTGAAGAAGATAAGCGTCAAAAGAAGTAGAAACTCGGCGAGGCTGGGCGAAATTGGTTTTTCTAAGTCTTTGCTTTATTCTCGTTACATGACAACAAGCAAAGAGGGGCAGCTGTAAAGCCCAATATTCTGCCCAGCCCAAACCCATTACAAAACCTACCCAGTACCCAATACCCAAAGCCCAAGTACAAGCCCAACTACCCAAACCCTAATAGCCCAAAACATCAGCCCAAAGCATCAAATCAAAAAAAAAAAGAGAACAAGTCAAACCCTAGGTGCGCCGCACCTAGGGTCTTCTAACCCTTGACCTGTCAGCCACCACCACCTCGCGTCTGTCACCGTCACGGTCATGTCACCGCCCATCCACTTGCACCGACACCTGTAAAAAAATTAAGGCAGAAGTGACAAGCACACAAAATAGATTAAAAATTCATGAAAAAATGGCTATAAAGCCATAGCAAATCACTTGTACCAGGGTTTTGGTTTTTTTACGAACATTCAAGAAATAAAAAAAGAAAACAGTTTTAAAGGTGATATTTTTTACATTTTTCGATTGGCTTTTTCTCTCGGTTCGATTGGCTTTTTCTCTTGGTTCGTTTCTTTATTTTTTATTTTTTTACCTACGAAACAAATATAACAAAAAGATAAAGGAAAGCATACCTGAGTCACCGTGCCAGTGTCGTCACCGGAGTCCTTCTTCAGGTCACCGAAAGCGGACTGGGAAGGCGGCATTTGGGGCTTTTTCCCACGGCCCTAGGGCCACAAAAACTTGGTCTTCAGATGGCCCCTGAACCGGGGTTTAAAAATCCCGACTTTTAGCCTTCTGACTACCACCCACGGCGGGGCCGACGGTGGCCCATTCAGCCGGCGACAGGAGAATTGAGAGGAAAGAGTCTCTTCCTCTGCAGTTCTTTTTGCTAAAACCTTAAAATGATTTTTTAAGAAAATTTTACTTTAAATAGAGGATATTAAACGGTGCCGTTTTGCTGTTTAGGGTCAGGAGCCAAAATGACTCTGTTTTGGTCCTGATCCGCGCGGTGACCCAACCCTGGGGAGGATCCACGTGTTTTTTACTTTGGAGGGATATTTGCGCATTAAACCCTCCACCTTTGCGCTTTGTTTTAATTTGATTTTTTTATTCTTCAAATTGGACTGCATAATTTCTCACTGGTTTCATTTTAGTACATTGCAGCGCTGTGTTTTAGGGCTTGGTCTATTTCCTTTTTTGGTCCTTTTCCTTTCACGCGCGTTATGATTTAGTCCTTTTCTCTACTTTTCATTTTCAATTTCGGCCCTAAAGTTCTGTTTAGTTTCGATTTGGTCCTTTGCTTGGAATTTTTGTTATTTATTATTAAATTGACCATTTAATATATTATTACTATTATTACATCATTAATATTATTATTATTTACTTATTTATACTTTTAAAACTTCAAATTTTGTTATTCATACATACATGCGATATATTTTTATAATTTATATATATGTATATACAAGTATTTTATATTTTATAATTTATGTACATATATATATTTTATATTTTATAATTTTTATCTATATTCGTTGTTGTTATAATTGCTTCACTTGTGTTCATTTATTTATTTATTTACATGTCCATTATTATTATTATTATTATTATTATTATTATTATTATTAAATGCTTTAGTTTTATTCGTTTATTACTTGTTATTGTGTATACATGATTGATTTTTTATATATATATTTGTCTTCTTATTTATTTATCTTTTGCTTTTGCTCATATTATTTTCACTTACATTATCGTAATTGTTATTCCATTACATCAATTTTACCCAGATTCGTAAAAAAGAAAATTTAAAAAAAAACCATACTCAGTATTTAGAATCTTCGAGAGGATTGAGCCCTAACGTATTGAGTTCCAATTTTCTTCGTTAAATCTAAATAATTGAGAACTCTCTTTAATAAAAAAAACATAAATAAAAGCTCATTATCGAGAATTCAATACGTTGTATCCTAACGCATTGGATATGACACGTTGTTTTCTCGAGACGAGAATTTTTCTAAAAAATAAATAAAGGTAATATTCAATGTTTAGAATTTTGATAAATTGTGCCCTAACGTATTGGGCTGCAATTTTTTCATCTGACTTAAACAATTGAATATCCTTTTAAACTTTATTGCACGAGTTTTTAGACAAGCTCATTTTTGAGGAGGTGAAATATCATGGCCTAACTCATTGGATATGACACCTTCTCTCTCCGAAATGAGAGGGTCTTAACAGGTCATTTGATTTATCCAAGTTTTTTAATACAAGGATCGTATTTTAAAATCTTTAACCTTCGACATTAAGTTGTTAATTAATCAACTACGTACCAATTTTTGGGCGTTAAGAGGGTGCTAATCCTTCCTCGTACGTAACCGACTCCCGAACCTAGTTTTTTTGAATTTCGGAGACCTAAAGCATTGGTTTAATAAATCTAAACCGTCTATTAAAAACAACCGTTTTACGAGGTGACCCGATCACACCTCATCAAAAGAGATTGGTGGTGACTCCCACATTTGTTTTCATTCTTTAAAACCCAAGCCGACCCCGTTTTATCAAAAAAATGGTGTTAACATAGAGTAAGTAGAAGAGTAGTTTTGGCATCATTTTGTTCTGTCTTTTTTTTTCTCTTAAATTGAATGGTACTAAGTATATATATATGTCCTATGTGTATTAACACCCTTGTCCCTTTGTTCTTTTATGGACCAAAAGACAACAATCTGGGAAATCACTAACGTTGGGAGCGAAGGCGTTGGATTTGAGTGTTAGGTTAAGGGTAAGTTTATCGGCGAGACTTAAATGATTGATCTCTAATAGGTATAACACTCACAGAGGATCCTAACCAATAGATATTATTTGTTTGTTTAGATACATCTTTCGGGTTTAGATCTTAGCAAAATCACTACTAGGTCATATTATTGAGTTTCCAAATTTGTCTTCAAAAGTTATACTCCTTGAATGTTTAACGAAATTTTTAGTAAAACTTAACTTATGTTTTGCAAATAGCATTTAATTGGCGCTAAAAACTAGTCAGAAATAAGTCAATTTGATGTTTCTTGAACAATTTCAAAATGCGTCAAATTTTGCCAATTGTAACCCAAAATTTCAAATCAGAAATACAACGGAAAACATGTTTTCTTTATAATAGAGGACCATAGGTCATTTCTCAAAAATCGTGTGAGCTTTTAGAACAATTGCAAAGAGACTAGTTAAAAACCATGCGTGAAATTTTCAAAAAAAATCTGTTCAAAACTGAAATCACAGAATCTAATGAAAAATTCAAACACAAAACCCGTACCACAAAAAATGTAAAAACCTCCTCAAAGTATCTGACTTACACGTAAACATTAATTCTTCTAACCCCCAAAATCAGGATGTTACAATTGTGGCATATTGGATCTACGAAAAAGATGTGGGTTCAATACTATTAGTTGTGTGTGATGTGTTTGCTTTTTTATATTAATAAATTAATTATAATTAATCGGAGTACACTAAGTATTTAAAGAGGAGTTAAAAAACTCATCAAGGGGAACCCAAGTAAGTGAATTTAACCGAGTAATTCTATGAAATGCATGATATATGATGTGATTATAACTTTGACAAAGATGTATGTGTAAATCTCATCCTCATGATATGTGATGTATGGGTTATGTGATACGTTTGATGATATAAATATGTGATATTTATATATGTGTACGTTAATATTAAGATCTATTATCTGATGTGAAAGCATGTGAAAGTGGTTAAAAGTGACTATTAAGTGATATGTGAGCTTGTGAGCATGTTCACATGCCTAAGTGTAAAAGTGATTCATATGTACTAAAAAGCGAAATTGCCATATCACATGCATGGGGTGGGTTTTGTGAAAGGTGGAACTATGTGGTAGTTTATCTACAAATTAGTGGTAGCTTGTCCATAAAGTGTTTCAGTGGTAGTATATCTGCATATGTGGTGGCTTGTCCACAAAGTGTTATCAGTGGCAGTTTATCTACAAATCAGTTGTGGCTTGTCCACAAATGGTGTTTCAGATGGACAAGTTATGGGGAATTTGATACTGGTGTGTAGCGGAGATGGGTAGGAAATTTTATAAAAATGTGCATCGTTTTTAAAATATGTATTGATAAGTTCAAGCATAAGTGACAGTGTTAAAATCTATGAAATTTATGACCGATATGTTGAGATTTATATTTTTATATTTATGTGCATATATATATTTGTGTTGATCTCACATTAGGCCCTTTAAAGCTCACCCACTTTACTTGTGTGTTTCAGATAATCCTCGTAGTTATGACTCAGATGCCGTCATCGGTGATGCTTTCAGAAATGTTTTTAAATAAACATATGGGATTTTATTTATGATTTAGATTTTTATGGACTTTATTGCTATTTTGGGACTTTTTTTGTTAAATTATGGTATTGTGGCATGGGATTTTTAACTTTGGACATTTGCATATTTTGCATGGATTCTACTTATGGATTGAATAAACTGGACTTTTTCTATTAATTAATTTTTGAACAATTAAAGAAAAACCGTTTCTTTTGCAAACTCACTTCATCGAATTTGAATTTAAAAATCACTAAAGTTTTTTTTTCAAATAAAGTCAAAGGATTTCTATCAAAAGTTTTTTAACTTAAACTCATCATTTTTAAAAGAAATAATAACACTTATTTTCACATATGAACGAAATCACTCCAACTAATATTTTCGCCATATCTATGGCCTATGTAATTGCTTAGATTGGGTTGTAATGTTTAGGCTTAGTTTGAGGGGTTACAAAAGTGTTATATTTTGACAATGAGATAATTTGATCAAAGTAATTTGTTTTTGTATCGTTTATCAAACAAAATTTGGGCATATTTGGTGTAATTTCTTTATATTTTTAAGTATTATTTTAATATTTTATGTATATATATATCCCAATTAAGTCGTCAGCTAAGATAAATTCACAAAAAAATGTCAAGATTTAAATACACCAAATCAGTGCACAGCCAAAAGTCGTCATGGCAACAAGATTTTGTCACAAAGGTTAAATTGTAGTTATCTCAGACAATAAATATCATTATAATTAGGTTTTTGTATCAATAATGGAGAGAACCAAGAGAGACTGGATGAGGGAGTGATTAAGTTAGCGTTTTAAGAGTAATTATTTAGTTTAACAATTTCACATGCAAAATAAAAAATTGTCAAGGCAATTATTGCACGATGTGTGTATAATTATTTTTGTGATTGGTGAACGTGAAAAAAGAAAGGAGACATATTGGTTAATTAGAAGAATAAAATTTTATGCGACAGTTTTCGCACAATAGAAATTTGAATAAAAAGTTCCACTCAAATTATGAAAGAAATTTAAACACAATAGTTTGAATTCTCTTTTGATATGGGAATATAGTGTTATAGATTATAAAAAAATAATTTTTAGGTTGTGATTTCACTCTCAATCAATATATTGAATAGTTAATTTTAATGATTTGATAAGTTTATTATTATAACAATAAGTTATACAAGAAGTCCAACAGTACAACGGGAGTAGTTCACATTATACGGGGTGCAAAGAGTCACTAGAATGGAAGTAGTTCACACTGTAAATAGTGCATAAATTCGCTAGAATGGTGGTTTGAAAAGGTTGAGGTTTCTTTGTAGAGTGTAGACTATGTATGATACATGTTCTTGCCCCAATGTTATGAGAGGTATTTATTAAAGGAAGCTAGTTGGGCATGGGTTCCATCCATTAAGTTCCTTATATTATAAGTGAAGTGGTAGAGTGGTGGATGTCAATTAAGGTATTGCTAGAGTCGATGTGGAGGGACAACACAACATGATCATCAAGTCAGGATGTGATGGATTAGTTGCCATAAAAAACTCTTCCCCATATATCTCTTAATGATTGTTTGGGCTTACTTGGTGTGACGGGATGGTTACATGAGGTGTATTGTTTTCTTGGCGGGGTGATAAGCCTAAGCTTCACTATGCAGATTTAGTTGTTGTCTAATCTGACAAAGGGGTCATAGGCAAGGTATAACATTTTTTCCCTACACAAAATTGTTAGAACAAATCTTCGGTGAGGAAAATCTCGAACACACAAATAGAACTCGAACAAAAAAAGAAGAAATAGGACAAGACTCCAAGGCGTGTATCAAGTCACTATCTTTAAAGTTATATTCGCCCCTACCTATCTTCAGTGTGCAAATGAGTTCCAAGTAAATTAACCTCGAGGATACAATGAAGCCAATGATTATTTGCGTTTTGCACTGATGAGAACAGTCCACTACGCACTAAGCAATGTATAACAACAACCTCAATTTCTATAAAGGATTTCTGCAGTAATACTTTATAGAATAATCTAATAATATTAGAAAATAAAGGAAGGAAAGAAAAAATATTAGAATTTGTTGGTGTGATTTTCAAATAAAATCTCATTCCTATTTATAGGAATTTTCATGTCTCTTCATAAAGATATCTTTCAATAGGTGTCTTTCTAAATAATAATGTCTTTAAAATAAACACATAATTATTCATTCAATATTATAACTATTCAAATAATATTATTTAAATAATTATAATTCTTTTCAAAAAATCAAATAATATAACTTTTGATTAATTACACCCATTCATTTATAGTTATTGGAACACTATAAATATTTGAAAATGTTCCAACAATCTCCCCCTATTTTCAAAATATTTTAGATTTTGATATTCTTGGAAATCAATTTGCATAAATGAAGGTATCTTACAATTGAACCTTCACTTAGTGAAAACATGTTAAAGTTAATTGAAATTGCATGGTAGACTAAGCTTTGAACCAACTATTCCATTTGATTAACCGAACACATCTCACACAATGATTTCAACATCAGTTAATGCATAGTATCTAGGGACATTATTATGGCCATGTGTTTGTGTCCTCTTTTCATGAGTTCTGTTAGAGCCAAGCCCTTGAGCTCCTAAAAGCAGCCATACTTCCACTCACATAGGTAGATCTCATCAAGAGTGTTCCTGTAATTATAACACTCTAACATATTTATGTTATGGGTCTATTAAGAGTACATTACTCATCCTTCCTTTATCATTACGGGTACCTAGCATTTTAATCTTAGAATGGATTTATTTATAGTGCTAACAATCACATACTAATAATGTACTTTGTCTTATTGAACTCAAGACTTGACATTATACCAAGCGTTAAGTCGAGTTTCCATCATGGGTGACTTTAATTAATGGGCTTGAGTCCCATCCCTTTTAAGGCCCTTTTTACTGCATCTCTAGTAAGACTTTTTGTCAAAGGATCCGCCAAATTTTCACTTGACCTCACATAATTAATAGTGATCATTCCATTAGAGATTAATTGTCGAACATAGCTATGTCTTAATCCAATGTGTCTAGAATTTCCATTATATACTTGGTTATATGCCTTTGCTAGAGTAGCCTCACTATCACAACGGATAGAAATAGGTGAAATTGGCTTAGGCCATAAAGGTACATCATAAAGCAAAATTTTTAACCATTCTGCTTCTTTAGATGCAACAGCTAATGCAATAAATTCTACTGCCATGGTGGAATCATTAATACATGTTTGTTTCTTGAAACACCAAGAAATGACTTCCCTAACAAGAATGAAGATCCATCCACTAGTAGATGCATGATCTTCCAAACTTGTAATCCAACTAGCATCGAATACCCTTCTAAAATTGGAGGATATCCATTATAACACAATCCATAGTTAATAGCTTTCTTTAAGTACCTAAGTACTCTATTCAAAGCTTGCCAATGCAAACTACTTGGATTACTTGTGTACCTACTCAATTTCCCAACAGCATATGCAATATCTGGTCTTGTACAAGCCATTATGTACATAAGACAACTAATTAGACCTGCATATTTCAATTGATCAATTTTCTTACCAACATTAGATACTAATTTTATTTGAGGATCCATGGGTGTAGATGCTGGTATACAGTTAAAAAGATCAAACTTTTTAAGCACCTTTTCAATATAATGTGATTGTAATAAATCTATAGTGCTTTCATCTCGAGTTATTTTAATCCCAAGAATAACATCTGCTACACCTATATCTTCATAGCAAAGTTGTTTGACAATAATTTCTTCGTGTTTTCTATTTGTTCCAAATTCGTGCCAAAAATGAGCATGTCATCTACATATAAGCAAATTATGACACCTTTTCCATTTTCAAATTTGCTATATATGCACTTATCAGATTCATTTATTTTGTAGCCATTATCTAAAACAACCTTGTCAAACTTTTGGTTCCATTGTATTGGTGCTTGTTTAAGTCCATATAAAGATTTAACAAGCTTACATACTTTATGCTCCTGTCCTTGAACAACAACTCATTTCGGTTGTTCCATGTACACTTCCTCTTCCAATTCACCATTTAAAAATGCAGTTTTTACATCTATTTGGTGAACAACCAAATTATATATAGAGGTAAGTTATATTAAGAGTCTAATTGTAGCAATTCTTGCTATTGGAGCATAGGTATCAAAGTAATCAATACCTTGGGTTGTGTAAAACCTTTGGCTAACAACCTTGCTTTAAATTTATCAATGGTTCCATCGACCTTCATTTTCTTTTTGAAGATCCATTTACAACCTATTGGTTTGGAACCCGGTGGAAGATCAACTAAGATCTAAGTTTGATTTCCTATTATTGAATCCATCTCGTTATTTATTGCTTCTTTCCAAAAAGCAGAGTCTTGAGATTTCATTGCCTCTTCAAATGTAAAAGGATCAGATTTCGTATTATAACAATAAGGTATCTTATTGCATATACTTTCACATTTTCCTTCTACAAGAAAATAACAAAATCTGGTATAAAATCTTTGACATTTTTAATCCTATTACTTGTTCTTAATTCTTGAAAAGATTCATCATTATTATCAATTTGTTCCAATGGAATCTCATTCTCATTTGAAGAATAAATCAGTTGTTGTGGTTGTAATTGTCTTGAAATAGAATTAAATCTATTTTCATCAAAATAGAATATTTTGATTCAATAACAGTATTAATTAAAATTGAATCATTTGGTTCAATTACCATGAACCTATATGCCTTGCTTTTATGTACATATCCTATACATATGCATTCAATTCCTCTTTCACCTAACTTTTTTCGTTTAGGTGTTGGAACTTTGACAATAGCTCAACAACCCCAAACCTTCAAATAATTAAGGTTTGGTTTCCTTTTCTTCCATTGTTCATAGGGGTTATTTTAGTTTCCTTATTAGGAACTCTATTCAATATATGAGAAACTGTTAGAACAGCTTCTCCCCAAAAACCTTGTCCAAGACCTGAATATGATAACATTGAATGTAACATTTTAGTCAATACTCTATTTTTCATTTCAGCTACACCATTTTATTGTGGTGTGCAAGGGGCTGAAACTTGATGGACAATTCCAAAGGATTCAAAATAAATTGGATTATAGTATTCTCCACCTCTATCCGATCTTAAGCACTTGATAAATGATTCACACTGAAGTTCAACTTCAGATTTATAAACTTTAAATTTATCAAGCGCTTCATCTTTTGAATGTAATAAATATTCATAACAATATCTAGAACAATTATAAATAAAAGTAACAAAATATTTCTTTCCACCTAATGTAGGAGTATTATGCATGTCACATAAATCATTGTGTATCAAATCAAGCAATTTTGTTTTCCTTTTAACCTTAGGGAAAGGGTTTCTCGTAATTTTAGTCAACATACATGTATTGCTTTTTCAATATTATTATTAAAAACAGAATTAAATCTAACTTATACATGTCATTCAATTTTCTATAATTCAAATGACCTAATCTATAATGCCATAAACAAAAAGATTCAATCATATAAGCAAAAATAGTATTTTTATTCTTATTAATAATATTGATTTTGAACATACTCTCATACATATGCCCTTTCCCTACAAAAATTCCTCCCTTAGACAAAATAAACTTATCTGCCTCAAAAACAAGTTTGAAACCAAACTTATTCAACAGACTTCCAGACACTAAATTCTTCCTAACTTCTAGTACATAATATACATCATTTAAGGTTAAAACCTTTCCAAAAGTGAATTGCAGTTCAACAAACCCTTTGCCTTTGATTGTTGCTGTGGAAGAATTTCTCATGTACAAGACATTGTCATTTTCACATTGTGTGAACTTTGTGAACATGCTTTTGTCTTTGCACACATGTTTGGTTACTTCGGCATCAATCCACCATGTATTATCATCTTGTGCCTATTAATTTCAGATATCATTACAACGAACTTTTCGTTATTATCAGCCTTAGAAGATGATTTCTTCTTTAAAAATAGACATTCTTTCTTGAAATGTCTCTGCTTACCACAATGATAGCATGAGCCCTTTTGTTTCTTTTTGAACTTAGGTGCCCTATCAGTCTATTTGAACTTTCTCTTGAATGGTTTAGTAGTCTGTACTTCCTCCGTAACATGCACTTTGGCATTTTCAGAATTTAGATTCTGATCTTTCTTTCAATATTCTTCTTCAATATGAAGATGATTGCCAAAGCCTCAAGAGATATTTTCTCTTTCTTATGTTTTAGACTTCTTTTAAAGTCTTTCCAAGATAGAGGAAGCTTGTCTATTATGGAGGATACAACAATCATTTCATCCATTTTCATATCATAATGCTTGAATTGATTCAGCATCTTTTCAATGTCATGGATTTGTTACATAACAGAACGACCACCAACTATTTGATAATTATTAAAACGACTGACAAGAAATTTCTTACTTCTAACATCTTCGGTCATATATTTTGTCTCCAATTTGTCTCATAATTCTTTAACGGTGACCTCGTTTTGGCAGGTGTCGAACAAACCATCAGATAAACCATTCAATATGTGGCTCATGCATATGTAATCAGCATTGTCCCATTTTTGTCTTTCTCGAGTTGCAGCAATAGATTCATTTTCATTCTCTTCAGGTTTTGGAGTATCCAAAACATAAGCAATCTTCAAAGTTGATAATAAGAAGTGCATCTTTTTCTGCCATAGTCAAAAATTGCCACCATGAAATCGATCAAGTTTGACAAAGTTGGAAGCCAACTCCCTTTGTGTTCCACTTTTATGTGTTGTGGTAGTCATCATGTAATATAACCTTTAAATTGTTAGTACAAATCTTCAGTGAGGAAAATCTCGAACACATGAACGGAACTCGAACAGAGAAAGAGGAAATAGGACAAGGCTCCAAGGCGTGTATCAAGCCACTATCTTTAAGGTAGGTTATATTCATCCCCACCTATCTTCGGTGTGCAAATGAGTTCCAAGCAAATTAACCTTGAGGATACAATGAAGCCAATGACTATTTACATTTTGCACTAACGACAATAGTCTACTACGCACTGAGCAATGTATAACAATAACCTCAATTTCTACAAAGGATTTCTACAGTAATACTTTATAAAATAATCTAATAATATTAGAAAATGAATGAATGAAAGAAAGAATATTAGAATTTGTTGGTGTGATTTCCAAATGAAATCACATTCCTATTTATAGGAATTTTCATGTCTCTTCATAAAGACATCTTTCAATAGGTGTCTTTCTGAATAATAATGTCTTTAAAATAAACACATAATTATTCATTTAATATTATAACTATTCAGATAATATTATTTACATAGTTATATTTATTTTTCAAATAATCAAATAATATAACTTTTGATTAATTACACTCATTCAATTATAGTTATTGGAACACTATAAATATTTGAAAATGTTCTAAAAATAGTGTAGGTTATGAAGTGACCTAACTTGAGTCGACTCGTTGGCAAGGCTTGTTGGAGATCCTTAGCAAGACTTGCGTAGAGCTTTAAACCTTTGATTGGATGTCTTCTAGAATGTGTCATTTTTTCTTTCCTGTCATATTTTTTTGAGGTGTTGTTTCATTTTTTCCCTCGAGTTCTTATAAACAAGTCATTTTCAAGACTTCAAGGTCAGTGTCCTTTTGTGTTCCTCTTGATTTCAACACTCCTTTCATTCTTTTTGCCAAAAAATAGCCTTTTCTTTCCTCTTGTCTTTCTATTGTCATTGTCTTTTCTTCCAACATAGTCATCAACCTGAAAGGCCCGTAACTAATGATGTTTCGATAAAGGGTGAAGAATTGTTGTGTACCACCATTGCGAAGGAGATTACGAACATGTTGTTATTGCGGTGTTTGAAACCATATCATTATATATATATATATATGACTTCATAGTGCCATCAGTAGGTTATGACCGATGAGAGACTTTTATCTCCCCTCTTATCTATTTGACATGGATTTTCATGTGGCCCCCATCCTTGGTTTATAAGGATATTTCAATTATACCATGTTTCCTTCAGATGGTTATCTAGGACACCTTGGTGCTTTTTGTCATTGTATTTCTTAAATTGCAAGAAATGCCAAGAGGTGCATGTTGGATCTAGTACCCTTAGTATAATATTTTTATCTATGTATACTTGTATTTTTCAAATAAATTAGTTTAATAAAATATTTATTAATTAAATTAATATCCTTTTGTATATTAACCTCAATGATTTTTGTACGCAAAGAAAAGTGAAAGCAAATATTGACTCACAAATTGTCTAACTTTTAACTAATACTAAAAAGTATTATATGATCATGTCGTAATACAGAAAGACAATTTATATTAGTATATAATCTAAAAATGTCCTTAGTCTACTCAAAAACGAGTAAATTGATTGAAAGACTAATATGTCGTCTATAAAGTCCTATTGGGAAAATACATTGTCTTGGGTATTAGAGTGGATGACTCTCAGACGATAGAGACATAGATGTGATTGACTGGACAGACAGTATATTTGACAAGACCCAAGTAGAACAGATCCTAGATTCGTTTACGGATTTATTCACTTTTGATATTCATAGTGTGGCATACCTTAATCTTGAGTGAAAGATGGACTATATATGTGTGACTCGTATACTTTGATGTAAATGAAAGTCTGAGTTAAAAAAGATAAGAAACAAAAAACTGGCACATTGATTATACGACTTCTGCAGTATATAGCATCATTACACAACAGTGGAATTCATAGCCCAAAAAAGGGTAAATGATATTTCTCATTAGTATTACATGATAGATGAAAAATAAACATACGAGTCATTTGTCTTTGTAATAAATAATTTAATTACTATTTGATAGTAATTTGCGCGGAGAAATGAGAGAACCCTTTTTGTACCTATTAACACAAGGAAAATGTGTTAGAATGCGTAATAGAATAAGAAAAGCTAAAAACAAATGAAATTAAAGAAAATAAACTACCCAGTAGAAAACCCGAAACAATTAAAAAAAAACAACTTGAATTTTTCGTTTAAGGTGTTCCCGATGTGCTAAAATCATGAAAATTAAACTGAAGTTTCTTTATATGATAAATATAAAATCTAAAAATTTGGGACACGAAATTCAACCCACAAAATATTTTTAAATTTTTTTCTTGATTTTGCATTTTTTTTCCTTTTTCTTGGAAAATATTTTTTAATGTACCAAAGTGTTGAATTCATTTACCCACCGAAGTCAAAGTTTTTCCGAAATTTTGTAAGGTAAAAACAAGTTTTCTTAGAGGTTGTTTAAGCAAAATGGGTGAAAACAGTTTATTTAACATAAAGAAACAACTTTAAAACACCAAAATCTTATACCAAATGATGGGGAGGGTGGAAGGTTATATTCAAATTGTTTGATACTTGAAAATCCAGATCTAATCTAGAAAATACCAATAAAATTTAGGAAAACAAAGAAAATATTTATTTATTAATTCTAATTTCCCTTCAATTTATTTCGTTATTGTTAACTTGACAAACGAATGATGTAAAAAAAGTTGAGAAATGAATGAATATAAAATTCAAATAAACCTATTTTAGTATACATTTTCAAGTTAAAGAATATTAAAGTATGGAATTCTGGGAGGGTAATGGCAACTTAATTGACAGTGGTAGGCCAATTTGAATTTTCAATCAACTTATTTCTTTCTCTGTCATTAAATTTTTTGTTTATCTTGTTAATTAATTTTTAAAAAAATTAAAAGGTTAAGTTAATGATTTTTATAGGTTTTGAAACATAAATTAAATATTAGAAATTTTGTATCAATACATTTAAAAACATTATCAATATAATTTCAGAGATAAATTTCTTATTAAATTTAAAATTTTTATAAGTAGAGTTATCAAATCAATTAAGTTATCAGTTTTGGGTTCAACCATCTAGTCGATGTAAAATTATAAAAATATTCAAAATAAAATAAAAACATTAAACTAGAACTTTTACCTCTCATCAAATCCATACCCAATTAATTTTTATCCAATCAATCATAAAATAATAGAAACAGTTGTTACTCACATGCAAATGATGCGATGGGGCAAGACACACACTAAATCAACTATTTAAAAGTACTTGTTAATAATAGCATCTGCTTCTCCTTCAAATTTGTACCAACACTAATTATAAAATTCCAATCCTAAATCTATAACGTTCTGAATCTGCGAAAGATGAATAGAATAGTTACTGCTTTTTCTTATCATTACTAACATTAATAAACAATACCATTAATTCTATTTTTCTTATGTCTCCCACGTGAATAATTCGTAATATATAAATAATGATTTATTTAGCTCTAAAGTGTGCTTGCAAATTGTAAAAACATCATTTGAATGTTGATCTAAAACAAATCAGATCAAACCAAACTTGGAAGCTGATGCTCTACCAAAAACTGGGGTCAACAAAAGGCCAAGTCCTTTTATTTTGTTAACGAACAGGCAAATGGGTCGTGAACTATCCTAGTCTCGAGGTGTTGGGGCAATTTTGAATTTAGTGCAGTCTAATGTTGCTGATATTTGAGCTGGCTCGTGCTGACCTGCTCATGTTATGCCAGTGCATTCCAGGTGTACTTCTCCTTTGCCTTTTTAATAATAATTTTGTCTTTACTTTTCAAGAAAAAAAATCAATCTTTATTAAAATATTAAGATGTCGAAAACGCTAGCTGTTTTTTTGGGTAAATTGAAAACCCTAGTATAATTAGCCACAAATATAATTAAAGCTAAAAGTGTTACGTGTCTTTGATGTATTAACACAATAAATCATGTGTTAGATGCGATAATAAATTACATTACATTATTTTTAAAAGAAAATTTAATTTCAAACTTTAAATATTATATTATTGAAAACAACAACCAAACACTAAAAATTTAAAAACTTTATGCAAGTAAAAACTTGAAGACTAACACAACAAAAACCACCGACAATACTGTATTCTTCATCAACAAAAAGAAAGAGCTAAAAAGCCTAAAACCATAGTGTGTACATATATATATATATGTATATACACACAATATCTAAAATGATGTGTGAGATATAGGAAAAACATGAAGAGGGATTTTCTTGTTAACTGTGAGGCCGTAGAGCTCAGTCATATCCAAGTTGTTAGCATTTTGACCAGCAGGCAACTTCCAATCAAACCAATATAGGAGGTTGGCCATCACATACTCGACAGAAGCAACTCCAAATGGCATCCCAGGGCACCCCTTTCTTCCGAAACCAAATGGGATGAGCTGAAAATCTTGACCTTTGAAATCAATGGAGCTATTCTCGAACCTCTCTGGTATGAACTCTTCTGGTTTTTCCCACCATTTGGGATCTCTCTGAATGGCCCATGCATTAATCAAGACCGTGGTATCTGAAGGAATGTGGTAATCTCCCAATTTGACACTCGCAGATGTTCGTCGAGGAGCTAGAAGAGGAGCTACCGGATGCAATCTTAAAGTTTCTTTGATTACACATTTTAAGTATTCCATTTTACTGATATCTTCCATATCCACCTTCGACTTGTTTCCCACCACATTTTTCACTTCTTCTTGGACCTTTTTCATTGCATTTGGATGCTTTAAAAGCTCAGCCATCATCCATTCGGTTGTGGTTGTAGAGGTATCAGTTCCTCCTACAAACATGTCCTGAGTTTATCAAAATTAAACATTTCAGATCAAACCAAGGCGCAGAAAAAGAAAAAAGAAAAAAAAAAAGAATGGAAACAATGTTGAATAATAACCAGTAAGATTGCTTTGATGTTGTCTTGAGTGAGGTCCATCTCATACATGCCATCCTTTTGGAGTTGCATAATGATAGTAACGAAGTCCTTTCTATCGGAAACTTGGTCATCACTTTCAAGAGCTCTATGCTCCTGAAGTACCTGGTCAAAGAATGCATCAAATTCCTCGTTTACTGCTTTCAAACTTGGAATATATCCAGTAACCACATCTAGCCACCTCAAGTAAGGAAACATATCGCCAATACAGAAACTTGTGAAGAGAATCATCAACCTTTTGGCCAACTTCCCAAACTTGCTGCACCCATCTTCATCTTCACTTTTGTGACTAAGAACACATCGAGACACTATGTTACTGAAAACGGACGTAAGCATCTCTGACAAATTAATAGACTGTCCTTTAAGAGAAGCACTACGGATTTTGTTGATAAGAAGTTCAACTTCTTCGTCTCTAACAAACTGAAAGGAGTGCACTCTTCGGTGGCTGAAAAGCTCAACAACACTGATCTTCTTAACTTGTCTCCAGTACTCACCGTAGGGTGCAAAAGCCATATCCTTGCATCCGTAGAACAAGATATCTATAGCTGTGGTCCTTGGTCTGTTGGAGAAAACAATGTCATGGTTCTTCACAATTTCTCTAACGATGTCAGCTGATGAAACCACTACAGTCGGGTTATACCCCAACTGTAGAAGCAAGAGAGAACCATATTTCCTAGAGAGGTCTCGGAGAGAGCGGTGGGGAAGTTTGCCAAGTTGATGGATGTTGCCAATAATTGGTAGCCTTGGGGGTGATGGAGGCAAATTAAGTGTTTTCCTTTTTGCTAGTTTAAGCCAAATCAAAAGCGAGAAAAGGAGAATCATAGATAGAAACAACGGTTTGCTGGAAAGTATAGCAACATTCAACAGCTCCATTTGCAAAGCTAATGTTGAAATTTCTTCACTACTTTGCCCTTTTTATAGACTAAAGATGCTTAGATCTCGGGTAAATTGAGCTTCTCCCCTGCATGATTCCCTAGCCTTGGCATCTTTTTTATTATTACGTTTTCTCAAAAAAAAAAATTAAATAAAACAATGCCATGATCTTTAAAAATCGAATTCACATGGTTATATATATATACACCTGTACATGGGTTGGGTCAAACCCGGCCTAAAGACCCGCCCAAAAAGTGAAAATTTAGGTAAAAATGTAGACTCAAAAAATAGATTTGGACAAAAATAAGACCCATTTAAAAAATAAGTCAGGCCGTGGGTAAGAATTTTTTTGCTCAAGCCTTGCTCAAATTTGTAAAACTTTTTCTTGTTATTTTTTACTGTTGTTATTGTTTGGATCTTGCATAACTCTTGTTTTATTGTTAATTTTGTTACTATTTGAAAGACATTTGCTTATTAAGTTGCACTTATCTTAGTGTTATTTAAGTATACAATTTTTTTATTTTATTTTCAAGTTGTTGGGAAACATTTATTTTAATATTTTAAGTATGTTTGATGTATTAGAATTTTTAAAAAATAATATAAAAAATTCAATACGAGTAGACTAGGCCAGACTCAGATTTTAACATTTTTATTTGGACTAGCTTGAGTAAAATTTTAGGCCCATTTTTCAGATCGGTCCCGAGCCTAGCAAACGAGCATAATATTTTGGTTGGGTCCTGCCTAAACCCAACCCTGCCATGGACACCCCTCTCTCTATACATATATCCCCTAATGCCTACGTTATATTATTTTTTATTTTCTTTCAAAAAAATTATTTTATTATTTAAGTGATTTTTTTATTTTATATAATTAATTTAAGCAATCATTATATATTAAAGATAATTAAAATATATAATTTACTTTTAAAAGATTATAATTATAATTAAAGTAATTGTAATATTAAAAGTTTATACCTTTAGGATGTTTAAAGATAGTAACTTTTATTATCAATTTTATTGTTTTGATACATACTTTATACTTTTCAATTTTTATTGTTTTGATCTCCGTAAAAGAATTTATATAAATAACTTAATTATATTATCAATGAATTAAATAATAAAAATAATTTATCTCATCATGATCTTATAAAATCAATAGTTTTAGGTATTAAAATGCATTTACCCTTTTATTCAAGGATTAAAATGAATTACGGATAATTTTAAATATTATATCAATTTAAAAATTTTAGATACCTCAAAAATAATAATAATTGAAAATTGAAAAAATTTGTTAGAAGAAACTAAAAAATTATAAAATAAATAAAGCGGATTAGAATTTTAAAAGAAAAACTAAAAATAATTTAAATTATAAAGAACGAAAATCTACTTGTTTATTTTTTCAAAAATTTAATTATATTTAAATAATTTAATTAAATTAGAGAAGTTATTATATATGAATGAGTGTATAATGATTTTGAATGCATTTAAAAAGTGAGTACGTGGTACTATTTTTTTGGTGCCTAAAACTTCTGAGTTTTAGGACCGTCCTAATGTAAATAAGTCCCTAAATGATCATGTCATTTTGAATTTTAAAAAGGTTAATGTACTAAATATAACACCCTTTACTCAGTTCGATCGCTGAACCCGAGTAATAGAATGTTACAGACAAATACGAATCGTTTACATACAAATTACAATTCAAAATCTCAATTAATTATCAAACAATTTATAAATAGTCATGTTAATATGTGATTCAATCAATTTCGAGTTAATATCGAGCTTACGAAAGCTTAATACCAACCCGGTAGCAAATAGGGGTCAACTTGAAACTAAAACAAAAACTTGGGAAAAAAAAAACAAGGATCACACAACTGTGTTCCCTAACCATGTGGAAAAGCTAAAGTCGTGTGGAATGGGACACGGTCGTGTAGACAAACCATGCAATAGACTAATGTTGTGTGGTGTTGGAGTCACATGGTCGTGCAAACAACCGTGTACACTCCTGAAGGTCATGTAGGTCAAAGTGTAAATATTCTAAAATATGTCACACGGCCATGTTGCTAGGCCATTCAACAAACTATAACCGTGTGCACCAAAATCAGCTAAAAACTTACAAACCACATGGTCGTGCCCTATGCCCGTATATGGCACACAGTCGTGCGTCAAGCCGTGTGTACCTAGAATTACCTTTCAATACATGATTTCTAGCTTAACTCACTCAGGCAACAAGCAACCTTTTTAAACCACATTCAACTAATTTAATAGCATCAAAATCAACCAAAAAATCATCATTTAAAACAACCATCTTAAGCGTCTAACCAATATGTCACAATTGGCACCTCAATTCACAATTCTAAATCATCCAAGTTATCTCATTCAACCATACCAATATGCCTTCTAAGGCACCTCAAACAAATACATCAATCAAACACCAAACTAACCATTCAAAACAATTTCAAATTGACTCCTATTCAACTTCATATCTTATGCACTAAAGCTTCCTAACCATTTCAAGCATAATATAATCATATGTGTAACAGCCCGATTTTGGGTCTAGTTGGAACAGTGGTTTCGGGACCACAAATCCGACGAGGAAAAAAATTATTTTAAAATTTTGACATAGGTTGCATTATGATAGGAAGGTATATTATGACCTATTATTTCAAGAAAGGATTAAATCGCAAAAGTGAGAAAGTTTTGTTGCCCAAGAGTAAATACTCAAAACTTGAGGGGTTAAAGTGTAAATATGAAAAAGTTAAAGGACCAATAGTGTAAATATTTTAAGGGTGGAATAATCTAGAAACTAGGGAAAATGGATGAATTAGGACCAAATTGAAAAGGTAAAGAATTTTGAGGGACTAAATTACAATTTCACCAAATTAAGTGATGACTCAAGGATGAAATTTCAAAAGATTATGAAGGGTAAAATGGTCAATTAGAAGGAGAGAGAATTCTAGAAGGTAATGATGATGTTGGTGATATTTTTAATTATATATTAGATAAATGTTATTTAATTATTATTTTATTAATGTTTTTAGTATTATTTTATTAATAAATGATTAGTATAAAAGGAAGGAAAGATGATGAGAAATCATCTCATTTTTCCATGAAACTAACGTGAGAAGAGAGGAAAAAGAAAAAAAGTTTTCTTTTCTTTACAATTTGGTCCTCCCACCAAAAATTCACCATTTTCACTTAGAAATGAAAGAAATTTTCATAGCCACCAAGAGAGAAAATTGATAAAGAGACTATGGGGAGCTAGAATATCAAGTTAGATTCAAGAAATAGAAGCTGGAGGAGAGAGAAAATCAAGTTAAAGATTGAAATCAATAGCACAAGGTAAGAACATCAAGATTTCAATTTACTTTTAAGTTTGATATTATTGAAAAAGCATGGAAATAATGTTATAGTAGAGTTTTCTTATATATGGTCTTATGTTCTTGATATATTAGTGAAGAAAAATAAGTAAAAGTGATGGGAAATATTATAGAGAAAGGAGTTATACACCTAGTAATCAACATTTTGAACTAAAACAGTTTTGGACAGCAACAGTAGGTTAACTTTGAAAAATCACCATAAATTGTGGAAATCGAATTAGAATATTAATAAGATGTTTAATTAAATATTAATGAGTCTACTTTCATATAAAAGAATCAGAGAAAGCAAAAGAATTGTGTATTTTAGATATTTGAATTTTAGTGAGACAGGGTCGGAATGATTTCGAAATCCCCTGTTCTGACTTTCGAAAATCATCAAAAATTTGAGAAAAATAATTAGAGACTTAAATTTATATGTTTAAATCCTTAATGAGTATATTTTCAATAAAAACAAAAGGTAACATCATTTTAATTCTGTATGAGGAGATAATTAAGTTTTAGTGAAGAAGGGTCGGAACTGTCAGACAGCAGAACAGGGATGACTTTATAGAATAAACTGTACTTATTGGCTAAACCAAAAATTCTGAAAATTTTATGGTAAGAAGATATATGAGTCTAGTTTCAGAGAAAATTAACGTATATCAATTTGGAGTTTTTTCACTCAAGATATAAATAATTTAGTGACTATGACTTAAGTGGACAGCTTTGAATGAATATAAATACATGTGAAATTATAGATAATGTTACATATTAGCATGTTATATATATTAAGGATGTGGAATGGAGAGGAGGAGGAGGAAAATATATGATTATTCAACTAGCATGAGTTTTTATAAAAATGACCAATTTATATGTTTGAGGACTAAATTGAATGAAAGTAAAATTTAAGGGTAAATTTGTAAAAATGTCAAAAGTGACCAAATTGTATGAAATGAATTTTTTATTATTTAAATTAGTAAATTGAATGAAATATTAATTTAGATCAAGATTGGGTGGAAATTGAGGAAAATAGAAAATTTCTAAAATGTCCCTAAATTTTGGTATTTCGCAATTTAGCACGGTAAGTTCGTATGAACTATATTTTGTTTAATTCAATTGAAGTGAATGCTATTTGGTAATGAATATTATATATATGTGTGTTTTATATTAGAACTGAATTATTATTGATAATATGTATAATTATTAGATGCTTTGAAATGATTATCGGAAGCTTGTTGGAGATATATCACATTATCTATTGGTTCTATCTGTAATTTTGGATGAATTGATTCTGGTTATAATGGCATGTATAAGTTAAATTGGTTAACGTTAGCTTATTAATGTTTTGATTTTGATTGGTTATAAATATGAATGTTAGATAAAAATGAAATGTCTGAAAATTAATTAGTAAACTCCGGTAATACCTCGTACCCTATTTCGGTGTCGAATACGGGTAAGGGGTGTTACAATATGAGTCACTTTTACACAATCTATTTATAACACATTACCTGGTTATCATTTAAGCTATCAACCATTGGTAAAGAATCAGGTGGATGAATGCGGAAGCGGATCGTAAAATTTGTTTAAGTCGCGAATTTGACTTAAGGCTCTAAACGTTCGAAAATAAATTTGGATTTCAACCTAAAACGCAATCAAGCCCAAGTCAAATTAAATAAATAAATAAGATAAATAAAATAAATCAAAGGTTAGAACAATAAGGAATAAAATAAATAAGATAGATAGAAAGAAAGAAAAAATGTGGTAGGTAAAAGTCCTAAGAAATCTTGGAAACACGAAGAATCCACAACCCCTTTCAAACTGCTCTAATTTCCCCTCCAAGATAGAAACATTGGCAAGAAAAAGCTTGAAGATGATCCCCACAATCTAAAAAGATTGTTAAAACTCTTCTAAAAGAAACTCAAGAGAAATTCTTGAAAAGAAAAACTTAAAGAGAATTTTTTAATTTAAAAGAGAAATAGAATAATAATCAATTGTCTAAATTATGTACAATTCAAAGGCCTATAAGTCTAAATAAAACTCTTAAGTATACTAGAACTCTAATTTAATCTAAACAAGAAGTAGTTTTAAACTAAACTTAAAATACTTAAAATTATCAAAAATCCAGAATAAAATAATAAAATAATAAGAACTGATAAAAACAATATTGGGCTCATATATAATAAAAATTAAGCCCAAAACTTGAACCCAATATGATTTAAACTCGAATTAAAAGCTCAAAACTCGTAATTCCCATCATAATCCCGTTCGGAAATTCTACTCACACAGTCTTCACTCAAATGGTCATAACTTGAGCTCTCGAACTCAAAATCGAGTAATTCAAAATGCATTTTAGAGCTAAGAGATAGATTTTCAAACGCCATGAGATATCTCAACCTAGAAATGCCAGGATCCCATCCAAAAAATCGTCGCAAATCTACTAATTTCCCAAGCTTGAAAATTGGCAGCTTCGGTGAATGGAATTTAATAAATTTCACCTCATCCGTACAAGTATCAACCATACAATCCAACTACTCAACCAAATATCATTAACATGATCACTTCCATCACTCACACACACACACATACATATGATTTCTCAAAATGCCAACACAATCCATATAAACATCATATAAACATAAGACATCCTAGGTACATGTCAAGACCGAAATGAATTCATCGCCAACACTTGAGTTTGGGATTGCCATTAGATGCTGTGTCGACAATCAAATCATAGGTACCTAACTTGCGCATGGAAAATAAAATCATACGTTGAGTATAACTCAATGGAATTTCTATAATATGAACATTTTATACATAATATAAGTCATTAGGGTGCACAAATGACATGTAATATAACAAATAAATTATACTATTTCATACATTCTTAATTCACAACTAACACATTTTATCAATAATGAAACATGAAATTTATATTTCATATGTCATTTGGTTACTCAAATTATATAATGGAACATTCCATCCCGTTTTCCAATTTCATGATTTCATTAAGCACAATCAATCTATGCTCATAACTCATTCCATTATTTCATTTTCCATTTCATGTTTCACTTTCATTCTCAACATTTTTCATTTCAATATCAAATATCTCAATTTTATTTTCCTATTAACACGACTCGGACTCGGACAGATACGATACACAGTTTAGTACCTAGTGCCTCTTCGGATAAATCCAAAGTAAATAGTTGCACCCAACACTATAAAGAAATTTGACACCCAGTGTCTCATTGGTTAAACTAAAGCAAATTGACACCCAATGCATCATCGACTCATAGTTGAAGAACCCCTGAACTCTTCCTATCCTGTGGCATATGCCAACTATATCCAACTTTACCCGAACAGTTAATAAGGTTTTCATTACCTATCAGTATCTCAATTCACATTTATTTTCATCATAAACACTTTTATTCAACATATGGAAGCAATAGTTCATTTCAATATATGCTCAATTTCACATTAATGTAAACATGCACACTTTTCATAATTATTCAATTTAGCCCTCAAGAACATTAATCTTTCAAATCAATCCAAATACATCTCATTATCACAAATTGACTCACCTTATATTCTTACCATGCACACACAATTCATAATGCAACAATTTACAAGTAATTCAAATAATAGAAACACAAACTGTAAACTCCGAGCTATTCATCGACGACTTTATCTTTTCCTTTTTGTTAAAGGAATCTCAGTCGATGTTAGCTACGAATTAAAACAAACAAAGTATTTCATGAATAATCCATCATTTTCTCATTCTACAAAATTATAAATTTTCTTTTTTGTATTTTATTCAATTTATCCCCTAAAATTGGGACTAACATAACTTTCACATTTAACCTCCAATTTTTATACCGATTTCACTCTAGGCCTTATTTAACTTCCTATTTCTTCTTTCTACCACAAATTTCTAAATTTGTGCGATTTAGTCCCTATCACACAAAATCATCAATTGTCTTTACAATTTAGTCTTTTTCAATACTAAACTTAAAATCTATCAAGATATTACCAAAAGCTTCAACTATCTAACAATGATAACTTCCTAATTCTTTAATAGTATCGAAAAATATGACATGGGTCAATTAGCTTAAGCTATCGAGATTCTAAAAACATAAAAATTACAAAAAAAATTTCTTAAATTGAACTAACCAATTGATGCTTGAAACTTTATGAACCCTAAACCGTTGCCTTCTCTTCTTCTTATTTTTAAAGCTTTGGGGATGAAAAGAGGTAAAATGTTTTCTCTTTCATTCCACCAAGCATTTTATCTTTTCTTTTGTTAATAATGATTTATTTTATAACTTAATTAACTAATGTTTTAATATATATACATACATAAATTTAATTCCTCAACCAGCCACCATATATACTAAGGATGTATTTACTATATAAGTCCCTTGCACTAATTTCTTATTATAATTTCTTAACAAATTATACTTTTACCACTTATACGATTTAGTCCTTGTACTTAAATTAAGTACTAATTCAATGAAATTACCTAACCGAAATTCAATTCACTTAAATATCACTCCGTAAATATTTAAATAATTTTAAATATTTACGAATCTATTTTATGGAAACGGTGTTCAAACCATAATTTTCGACACCATTGATTTTTAGGTCGCTACACAATATTTGTCACTATACTTTATTTGTTTGATATTTGTGTAACCAATTTTTTAAAAAATAGTAATTTTTGTGTAATTTTCCCATATCATTGGCACATAATTTTAGTAATTATTTTACCTTGAACCCCGAGGTTCAGGGTTTGCGTTCAAAATTTAATTTTTATGGTTGATGTTTTAAGGTTTAGGTTGAGGGTTTAAGGATTTGGGATTTAGGGTTTGAGTTTAAAGATCAAGAGTTTGAGGTTTAGGGTTTAAGGATTTAGGGTTATGGGTTCGAGTTTAAGGTTTAAGTTCAAGATTTAGAGTAAAAATTATTAAAATTATATGCCAATGATGTGAAAAAATTGTTGAAAGGGATCATGAATAGTTTTAATTTCTTTAAAATAGTTTCTTTAATTTCTTTAAAATTGTTGAAAGGGCATGAAAAAATTATGTATCAATGACGTGAAAAATTTGTTGAAAGCATCCATAAAATAGTTTCTTTATAGTTGAGTGTATAATAATAATTTAATTTCTTTAAAATTTGATGATTGGCAAAATTTTATTGGTGCCTAAGAACTTTAGTTTTAGTATAATCCTAATGTAAGTTATTCCTTAAATTTTAATTAAAAATCAAAATTAACGATAAATTTAATAAAATTCAAAATTTAGTGCTAAAATTAAACCATATATACAAAAAACTTGTGCTTTCAATATTCACCATAATATAGTGGCAAATTTACATTTTAATCTATTTTAAAATTCATACGTATGTTTCTAGTAATAACACATCATTATATACTATTTTAATCTATTATTTTATGTTATATTTTACTTACTTTTCTATCTTATCTGCCAATTTCTTGAATGGTTGTACCGTAATTCAATTTGAAAAATAAAATTACATTTATATTCATAGTCCACAATTATTTGATTTAAATTTAATTAATTATTTTTATAATAATTTGATTTAAAGAAAATAATTACTACTTATTTTTTTATTTTATTAAAATTTAATATATGATTATAGATTGTGTACTTAAAAGCATTGGTTTGTATATTTAGTCATTGGTAGAGTTAAAATCCACGTCCATGTTAATATGCTTCAACACATAAAGTTTAAAATTACCTATAGCCCCTTTCCAACTCATAAATAGGAGGATAATATGCTTCAACGCACTCGAACCCACATCCTCATGTATTGACAATAATAATATTCATGTTAATCGAGCTACTAAATCGTCAATCTCAAACTTATTTACATCCACTAAAAAAAATTTATTTACATAAAATCTTAAAATAATAATTATTGAATATAATAACATCATGTTATAAGTTGAATCGGCTTTTTAACCTGGTTCAATCGATTATACTGATTCAAAGGTCAACTGGTTTGATACCTCTTTCCGAATCAGCATCTCAACAAATCTAATCCGGTTCAAATAACCATGATTCTAAGTATGTACAAATTTAGTCCTACTTTTATTTTCAAGAATTTGATCACTCTATTTTTTATTTAAAATTATATTTTAAATTATATATAACTATGTAACATTTTAATTAAAAGTTAACTATATTAACTATTTGAATTAATTAATAATATTATAAAATAAATTAGACATGAAAATTGAAAATTATGTGCTGTACACGTTTAAATGTTAGACAGTAGGTACTAAATATTGTTCTAAATTCTAATAGAGTAGTAAATTTGTGTTACATGTTTAAATGTTAGACAGTTGATGCCAAATGTTGGAGAATTTGTAAAATTAAAAGTATCTACACTGTCTGCAATAGAAAAGTCATTGCTACGTACTTTGCAGCGATTATCATATCGATATTTCAATAATGTTATCTTACCCGTAAAGCCGTTTGCTTGATTGGCTGAGCGTATGAAATTTCAATGATATTGTCGTGGGACAGCATAAAAAATAAACATTTGGAGATTTTGAATTCGACTTTTTGTTGAAAAAACTCAAACCATACAAGATTCCATGACGAAGGATCCTGCATAGGGCTATAAAAAAGCTTATGTGGTGAAAAAATTTCATCATTAGGTTTTGCAAATGGAGCTGCTGAATGTAGCTCAACTTTCCACCAATCCATTGTTTCTATCTCTGATTCTCCTTTTCTCCCTTTTTGTTTGGTTCAACTAGCGAAAAGGAAAACCCTGAATTTGCCTCCATCACCCCCAAAGCTACCACTTATTGGCAACATCCATCAACTTGGCAAACTTCCTCACCGTTCTCTTCGAGACCTCTCTAAGAAATACGGTTCTCTCTTGCTTCTGCTGTTAGGCTATAATCCAACGTTATTGGTTTCATCAGCCGACAAGGTTAGAGAAATTGTGAAGAACCATGACATCGTTTTCTCTGACAGATCAAGGACCACTGCTGCAAATATATTTTTCTACAAATGCAAGGATATGGCTTGTGCACCCTACGGCGAGTATTGGAGACAAGTTAAGAAGATGAGTATTGTTCAGCTTTTCAGCCACCAAAGTGTGCAATCATTTCAGTTTATCAGAGACGAAGAATTGAACTTCTTATCAACAAAATCCGCAGTGCTTGTTTGAAAGGAGAGTCTATTTATCTAACAGACATGCTTATGTCCTTTTCGAATAACATAGTTTCTCGATGTGTTCTTAGTCACAAAAGTGAAGAAGAAGATGGGCGCAGCAAGTTTGGGGAGTTGGGTAAAAGGCTATTGATTCTCTTCAACAGCTTATGTGTAGGCGATATGTTTCCTTAGTTGAGGTGGGTTGATGTGCTTATTCCAAGTATGAAAGCAATATCTGCGGAATTGGATGCATTCCTTGATCAAGTAATTCAGGAGCGTAAAGCTATTGAAAGCCACGAAGAAGGTACCATTAAAAATGACTTCCTTTCTATCATCATGCACCTCCAAAAGAATGGCACCTTTGAGATGGACCTCGCACAAGAAAACATCAAAGCTTACTGGTTATTCAATACTGTTTCCTTTCTTTTGTTTTTCCCCCTTTTGGTTCCTGCTTGGCCTAAAGTTTTCACTTTTGATAATCTCAGGACATGTTTGTAGCAGGAATTGATAGCTCTACAACCACAAAAGTGTGGATGATGGCTGAGCTGTTCAAGCATCCAAATGCAATGAAAAAGATCCAAGAAGAGGTGAGAAATGTTGTGGGAAACAAGTTAAAGGTGGATGCAGAAGATGTTAGTAAAATAAAATACTTAAAGTGTGTACTCAAAGAAACTTTTAAGACTACATCCGGCTGGTCCTCTTCTGCTCCCTCGACAAACATCTGCGAGTGTTAAATTGGGAGGTTATGACATTCCTTCCAATACCACAGTCCTGATCTATGCATTTGCCATTCAGAGAGATCCCAAATGGTGGGAAAACCCAGAAGAGTTCATCCCAGAGGGGTTCGAGAACAGCTCCATTGATTTCAAAGGTCAAGATTTCCAACTCAACCCATTTGGTTTCGGAAGAAGGAGATGTCCTGGGATAGCATTTGGAGTTGCTTCCATTGAGTTTGTGATGGCCAACCTTCTCTATTGGTTTAATTGGAAGTTGCCTGCTGGTGAAACTGCTGAGAACATGGACATGGCTGAACTCTACGGCCTCACAGTCACCAAGAAAACTCCTCTTCCTGTTTTACCTGTATCTCATTTCTCCCTTTAGATATTATATATATGTTATCGTTGGTTCTTGTTGCTGCACTAATGCTCAAGAAATCTAGATCGTCCAAGTACTCAATATATATGTCACTGGAATCCTTTGGTTGAAGCATGATTTGGTTTTAGAGAGGATTTATGTTGACTGCGTGCTGACCAAACAAACTCTTATCAATATGGTGTTGGGATACTTGGGTGTGATTTAAACTTATGTTTTCTCTCTTATTACCATCCTGTTGGTGTTCATGTCCTTGATATTTAGGGTTGATGCTTTATAGGTGATAAGAAATACAGCTTGCTAAGATGTTTTAATGTAGATATAAATTGATGTTTGTTTAATTGCGGTAGGCTTACACTTGCAAGGAGTTTCAATGCAACTATAAAGGGTGCATTTAGTAATATGCTTTTAGGTGTTTGTCTATATTTGTAATATGCTTTCATTTTTAGGTAATTCTCTAAATTTGCTATTTGGTGTTTTTGTTTGACATTTTCTTTAATGAAATACTTGTGTTTTTTTTTGGATCTCGTATCTATATTTGACAAAAGTTAAATATTTTAGTACCCAACAATAACGATGTTTACTTTTTAATGTTTATAAATTTGGGTTTGAGGGTTGATTTGACAAATGTCACTTGCTAATATTATTAGGTTTGAAACTTTCATGATTTTTAAATAAATAGATTTAGTATTAATTGTGAATTTGTTTATTTTCTACTTAATCTGTCAAATACGATTCGATAGATATGATTTAATTCGAGTTTTAGAATTGATTTGATTAAAGTTAATTGTTATTGTTGAATTGTACAAAACCTTAAATATTGTTTTCTAATAATAAAGAGACGATGGAGAAAAGAAAAATTAAGAAAATCACTAAAACGCTAAATCATTTTCTTTTAACAGTGAAGGGAGGATGAGAGAGAGAAAATTAAGTCTTCAAAAAATTCTCAAAATTCGAGTGAAAATTATTTTTAGTTCTTAAATTTGAGTTAAAAAAATTATTAATGTGACATAAATAGTTATGTAAAATCATATAGTAAAGGTCCACAAAATAATTTAAAGTTTCAAACTGTGAGTTGAGTCCATAAATTCAAACTTCAAGATTACCATCCTGCATGCACAGCGAAAGCTGTCATGGCGAGTTGATTAAATCCAGTAGGTTTTATCGCAAAGATCAAGAGACATTAATTGCAGCTTAGTTAGATGGTACAGATATACAAATGATAGATGCTATATAGTGTGATTGATAAAATTAGATGTATAAAAAAATAAAATAAATATTTGGTTGAATGACAAATTTAAGGTTTTGACGACGTAATTTGTGTGAGTTTAAATATTATTTTCCCTAATCGAATTGGTATCTGATTGACTCATGACACCAACTCATTGAGGGACTTAAATAATAAATTATATATATACAATTTATGAAGGTAATAATATGTGCATAATAAAATTAAAATATATAAAAGTATCAAAATAAAGCTTTAGCTGAGTGTAAACTAAAAGTTTAACTAATGCAATTAAAGTTTGTTCAAAACGGGCAAAATACAATTAAAAGTCCTTTTTTTTAATATTTATCGAAATGGGCCCGGTAAATAATTATTTACCGGAATGGGCACTTTTTCCCGAAAACGCGTCCACGTCAACGCGATGTCAGGGAATGTGACAGGAAAATGCATCCTCAAGGGCGCGCTTTGTCCACGTGGACAGAAAGCGCGCTGACGTGGACGCGTTTTGTTGCCACGTCAACGCGTCCCAGGGGACGCGTTTTCCCCGCGTGTGAACAATGCCAACAGTCATTTTTTTACCGTTCCCCCCAACGGTAAAAAAAAAACTATAAAAATCCTCCACCCTTCTTTTTTTTCACAAATTAATCATTTCTCAATTATTTTCTCAATTTCCTCTCAAATTGCTCTCAATTTCCTTCCAAATTTCTCTCAAATCCATATTTAATCTCAATCTGCTCTCAATTTCCTCTTAAATTTCTCTTAAATCCCTATTTTTAATTATTTTTAAAAAAATTAATTTCTTTAAATCGTAAAAATTTGTACGAATTTAGCAATCGCCGAAGAATTGATTCGTCTTGATACCAAGCACATATCCGTCGAACAAATGAAAATGGTAAGTGTTAAATTTATTTTTTAAATATTATTTAAGATTTTTTATTTATGCATTTTTAAATAATTATTAATTTATTATTTGTTATAAAAGTCTGTAGATCGGATATTGGAATGCTATATCCGGAATATGCATGGTCCTCCATCACCGTTGGTAGAGAATTACCTACGGGAAGCGGGTTTTTGGTACGTGGTGATGGTAGGCCGGGGATGCAAGTTGGACCCGAAACTTATCAGTGCGTTGGTTGAGAGGTGGAGACTCGAGACGCACACATTCCATCTTCCATGTGGAGAGTGCACTATCACTTTGGAAGATGTCAATCTGCAATTGGGATTGCCGGTGGACGAGTACCCAGTCACCGGGTCTGTTCAATCTGGCGATTGGGGAGCGGTGTGCTACGAGCTTTTGGGCGCTATTCCGGAGAAAATTAACGGAGGTCGGATCGAGATGGGCTGGTTACGAGACGCATTCCTAGATCCGGATGATGATTCAACCGAAGTAGAAAGAATTCGATATGCTCGGGCATACATTCTTCAGATAATTGGAGGTTATTTGATGCCGGACTTGTCATGGAACCTCGTATATCTAAGATGGCTGCTGAAACTCGTTGATTTTAGAGCAGCTGGTGAATTGAGTTAGGGGTCTGTCGTGTTGGCAACATTATATCGGGAGATGTGCGGGGCGACGCGACCGAGTAAAGCGAAAATCGGAGGTTACCTGTCACTACTGCAGTCATGGGCACGGTTTCGCTTTCCATTTTTATGTCCTCGAGTGGACCACCCATATACATTACCACTCATAACGAGGTAAATTTTATATTAGATTTTACAATTATTACGTAGATTTTTGAAAATAATAGTATGCTAAAAATTTATTTAATTAGGTGGAACCATCCGGCAAGTTATGCTCTATTACCTACCTCTCTTGAAGATATACAGCTGCTAAAAATTTATTTAATTAGGTGGAACCATCCGGCAAGTTATGCTTGATTACTTACCTCTCTTGAAGATATACGGCTTCTATTAAACCAACAGCTGAAAGCACATGTAAGTATTAAATAAAATTGATATTTCCATCATGAGCTAGTCGATTGGTATTTAGTATTTAGTATTTAGTATTATGTATTATGTATATAACTAATATTTCCATCATGTTCATATAGTTTCAATGGACACCATACGAAGATCCGGCAATTTGGGCAATAATTCCGTATGAGTACCTCCAAAATCCAAACGCTTGGCACGTGAAAGTCGCGTTGATCAACTATGCGACCGTGGAGATGCACCAGTCAGACAGAGTATTACGGCAATTTGGATGTAGACAACCGATTCCCGTGGCACCTAAGGTGTTTGATGATCAGCACAAAATCGACCTACGACAATTGCATACAGATTGGTCGAGAGTCTGGTCCTACTACATCCAAATGTGGGAAGATCGGTATGATTATATACCTACTCGGGAACCGATCATCATTCCGAAGTTAACGTGCGTGCCGGAATACATACCATGGTTTAAGATCCATGGCAAGCCGTATTTACTGTCGACAGAGGAGAGGCGGCGGCAAGTACGTGTCCAAAGGGAACGACGTGGGCTTTTAAATCCAAGACGAAGGGACGACGACGCAGGCCCATCAATGAGGCCCAGACATTGACCCGGCCCATCATCAGCGGCCATTCGATCACCAGGACCAGCGAGAGCACCGACACAGTCACCCGACCCAGCTGTTCAATCGACGACACAGCCTTTTCAGATGATGCCAGGTGCGTATCCTAGCCCTTTTATGTATCCCAACCCTTATATGTTTCCTTTTCCTAGTCCTATGGCAGGTTGGAGTCCATGGCCCGATTCATCTCTATTTTTCGTTGCGCCAAGTGGACCGCCAATGTATAGGTCAGCATCGCACGAGGGATCGCAAGAGGGGCTGTCGAGGAGCTCTTCTTTTTACCAATCCCCATCACCGTATGGGTTTCAAACAGCTTCGCCGTTGGTGATGCAAACACCTCCACAATCACTATTCTATCAATGTGGCTCATCGTCCCAACACCGACAACCAGATACCCTACTAGAGGAACCAGAATCCCCACTGGAGCAACCACAACCCCCGCCGAAAGCTGGACAAAGGAGAAATCCAGCGCGTAACCGTCGACGGTCGCCATGTGGCACTGAATCCGGTGGGCATGGAGATTGATTTTTATTTTAATATATTTGTACAAATATTTTGAATATTTTGATATTATTTGATGTAATAAAATACAGATTTATTTGAGTTATTACTTAAAAACCTTAAACTAATTTATTAAAAATTTATAATTTTATAATTTATAATTTAATTTATAATTTAATTGACAAACCCTAACAAAAACCCTAACCCTAACCCTAACCTTTAACTTAAAAACCCTAACCCTAACCTTTAACTTAAAAACCCTTAACTTAAAAACACCAAAGCCCTAACAAAAACCCTAGCCCTAACCCTAACCCTTAACTTAAAAACCCTAACCACAACCCTAACCCTTAACTTAAAAACCCTAACCACAACCCTAACCCTTAACTTAAAAACCCTAACCATAACCCTAACCCTTAACTTAAAAACCCTAGCCCTAACCCTAACCATTCACTTAAAAACCCTAACCCTAACCTTAACCCTTAACTTAAAAACCCTAACCCTAACCTTTAACTTAAAAACCCTTAACTTAAAAACACCAAAACCCTAACAAAAACCCTAGCCCTTAACTTAAAAACCCTAGCCATAACCCTAACATTTAACTTCAAAACCCTAACCCTAACCCTTAACTTAAAAACACCAAAACCATAATGCTAACAAAACCCTAACCCTAACCTTAACCCTAACCCTAATCTGATATAATTTGATAATTTTACTAACAATTAATACAATTAACAATTAATAATTTGACTAACAAAATGTTAGATTTTACAAAATGTTTTGACTGTACTAACAATTAATAATTTGATATAATTTGATAATTTTACTAACAATTAATACAATTAACAATTAATAATTTTACTAACAAAATGTTAGATTTTACAAAATGTTTTTATTGGTACAAAAAATATATAATTTGATATAATTTTAATAACAATTAATTTTAATAACAATTAGTTTTAATTTTAATAACCCCAGCTCGGGTCTCAGATTTTTTCCTGTGCCGGGCACGGACAAAATCTCGTGCCCATATTCACCTTGGTAGGGCCGGCCTAGGAAGCAACCTGAAAACTTTTTTTTTGCTCCCGTCCCGAACCTGGCCCGGCCCATGGACACCTCTACGGCCTAAAACCTAATTTAATTTATTTTTTCTTAAAAAATAACTAACACGAAAACTAATCTAATTTTGAAAAATTTATAATTAATTTAATTGACAAACCCTAAACTTAGAGGTGTTCATGGTGCGGGCAGAATATGACTTCTTTCTAAAACCGAAATAGTCGAATATCTATTTTAAAAAATAAGAAAAAAGAGATTTAAGTAACGATCAAATGGCGTTCATTCTTGTTTCCGAGGATTTAAGGCAGTATGTCCTAACGTACGAGATATGATCATTTCTTCTCAATTAACTTGAAATAAGCTCTCTTCGTGAAAACTAATTTAGTTAAGTAATGTCCTAATACAAAAAGGGATCGTGTTTTAAATTCTCTTCAAATATTCAATTCTCGACACTAAGACATCAGTAATCTACTAGATATCAATTTTGGGCGTCACGAGGGTGTTAATCCTTCCTCGTGCGTAACCGACTCCCGAACCCATTTCCTGGATTTTGTAGATCGAAAAGTATTGTTTTAATAAGTCTAACATTTTATTAAAATGAGTTTTAAGGTGATCCAATCACACCTAAATAAAAAGGATTAGTGGCAACTCCATTTTCGTTTTTTTAATAAAATGTCTATTTTCAAAAAAGGTTTCGACAATATTAAAATTATTATTAAATATTATTCATAATTATATTAAGAATGTTATTAAATTATATATTATTTTATTGAATTATATTTAATAATAATTATGTTAAAATATGACTAAATTATTTATTTTTATATTTATTAAATTATATTTAATAATAATCTTATTAAAAATTAATAACAATAACAATAATCATCTACCTGACAGAAAATTCTGCTAAGGGTACTTTGGTCATTTAAGCATTTTTCCTTATGCTATTGCAACATCTATTCTATTAAACCAAACACAAGAATACTATTACAGCTTTATTACATTCCATTGAACCAAACATTTGAATTACTGATTACATCTCTATTCCATTCACCCCAACCAAACGTGGTGGTACTATTTCAATTTGAACAAAGATTATTAAATCACAACAAGTGGAGGACTTAATTTTTAACTTTTTAAGTATAGAGATTAAATCTCAAATTTAGTAAAAATACAAGGACTAACAACATATTTTAACCAAAAATAAAAACCTTGAAACAAGTGCAAAGTAGCAAAAGAAGGGAAACAAGTGTCGGTAATACATCTAACAATAACTACACTGACAGTGTATCTTGGTTTTTTTATCGCTTTTTATGGAAAAGATCTTTTCAGGGGGTGCCCCTTAAATTCGCCGTTGGTTTTTTTTTTACATCATTCCCATATTCACGTGATTTTTTGATATTTTATTACACACACTTATCAATCTCATAATTTCAATATTTAAAAAAATAATTATTAAAAAAGCATGTTAATTTTTAAAATTATTTATGAAATTTAAAAATATATTATTAGTATATCAAATATTCATTCTTTTGATAATTATTTAACCTACTTATTATATTTGAATATTTACATTTTAAACTATAATTTAAATAGAAAAATATTTTTAAAATTTTATGATTAAGAACCAACTAAGGAAAAATGTTCATCTTATAGTGTCCCAATAAGAAAATATAAATAACAACGGAAAGTGGACGAAAACAAAAATAATAAAAATTAATTTAAATTTTAATTGCTAAAAAATAAAAATAAAACTATGATCTTCATTTAATTGTTTAAGAAAACTACCTTTGAAGAATTATTGACCACCGAAAACGAAAATGAATCCAAGACCAAGCCGCCGCTTGTATTAGAGTTGCCTCCCACAATTTTAGATTAAAGTGGAGGGGTTAACCTTTTTAAAATTTCAAGATAAACTGATAAAATTCAAAATTAAACCAAAATAAATAAATAAAATAAACTAAATTATATACTATGATAATACTAACAACTTGATGAAATAAGAGGATAAAGTTTTATGTTAAGACAGCTATGTTTGCTCTTTATATTAGTATTTGTAGGTTAGATTAATAAGTAAATTAATTTTTTGTTAAAATTTTATTTATTATATATCATCATATTTCGTATCAATTTTTTTGTTAGACACGTTAATTTTAAAAATATAAATAGAAAATTAATTTATTTTTAATTTAACTTACATACTCTAATTTGTTATATTTTACATAAAAGGGAATAAAATGTTACTCGATTTCTAGAATAAAGATGGAAATTTTTAGTGTTAAAACGACAGTACCCAAAAGCAAAATTGTACGATGATTCTCGTATTAAATGATTGTCAATTTGTCTGTTATAAAAAGTGGACTCACGAACGAATATTAGAGAACCATTTGGGAAGAGAGTAAGAAAACACACTAAAACCTCTCTGAAATCTGAGTCCAGGAAAGAAAATATGAATTCAAATCACTTGCTTCTTGAAGAGCCCATAAGAATGGCTTCCATTCTTGAGCCATCAAGGCCTGTAAGTTTTTATTTTTATTTTTTGCTTGCATAAAACCTAGAGAAAGAAACGCCTTTTTCTTTCTGGCGTTTAAAAAAAAAAAATTGTTTATACTGTCTATCGGTCTTCTGATTTTTGTTTTTGGTGATGAGCTATATGAAGAGAAAGCAAAAGAAGAAATAAGAAAAAAAGGAGTGCTATATGTATAGCTTATACTGAATTTTACGTATCCAAAAGAAAAACTTAGATATAGATGGTGGGAAACTTTCCTCTGTAATTGCTTGTTTGATAAGAAAATTTGAAGAATTCTACTCATAATTAGTTAAATGAAATTCTTGGGACTTAGAATAAACAAAAAGATAAAAAAGAAAACAAAAATCATAGAAGAGCATGTCATTGTTAACTTTTATTAGGATTTTTTTTAGTACTTAAGAAACTTTGGATGATGTTGCTAACTTTTGAGTTGACTGTGAATTGCAGAGTTTCTTTCCTGCAATGACTAAAATTGTGGGGACACTTGGTCCGAAGTCGCGATCTGTTGAAATAATATCCGATTGTCTTAAGGCTGGAATGTCTGGTATTAATTATTTTCCCTTTTGTAATATTAATTTTGTGTAACCATAGTCTTGACAATGCAATTTTTGTTTAATTTTGGAAATGGGTTCATTTGACTTTAGAATTTAAAGGCAAAAAACAGAAGAAAAGAACAGTGCATTTTCAATTGTTTGTATACTTGACCAATTGAGTAGAATTTTATATGCTTTTGAGACGATTATGTTTTGTTTTCTTCAGTGGCGAGGTTCGATTTTTCCTGGGGTGATATTGAATTTCACCAAGAGACATTGGAAAATTTGAAGACTGCTGTTAAAAGCACTAGGAAGCTTTGTGCCGTAAGCCTCTTTTGTACTTTAGTTTAAATCCGACCTCTTTATTATCCTTCTGTTATTTTACACCATTGAAGTCCTTTACCCGGTATGTTCACATGACAGTTTATTCAAGCCTTAATGAATTTGGTTACAATTCCATCCTTAAGATCTAGAAAATATAAATATTACAAGATTGGACCTGTGATTTCAGATTATGCTTGATACTGGGGGTCCAGAATTGCAAGTAGTTAATAAAACGGAGCACCCCATTTCCCTTGAAGCAGATACAAAAGTTATCCTCACTCCAGACCAAGATAAACCAGCTACTTCAAATCTGCTACCAATAAATTATCATGGGCTATCTAAGGTCAGCAACATTTTTGTGAGATCTGTAAATTTCATGGACTATCTGTACTCTGATGTGTGTCTCACTTTTGCATCTCATGTTATCATTTGTTTTTCAATATCCTACATATGGATTGATGGAAATTTTTGTTGGTCTTGGTTGACCTGAAACTTGTGCATTTTCTCTGCATTAGTGTTACTATTATTAGGAATGGTTTCAGTTTAACATTTTTTCCGAAATTCTTCTTTTGCTGCTAAATATTCTAAACAAGATAATTGACTTTTAAGTGTCAAATGTACAGGAATTAGTTTAACATAGTAGTTTGACCAAGAGAAGAATCTTTGTTAAGAGGCTGTGAAATGGATAAAGAGCATATGAGTGACTCTTTTTTGTCCTATGTACTCCGTTTTTCTTGTCTGTTAGGTTGCATGTGAAAGGGAATTTTCTTGTTCATCATCCTTTTCTTCACATATTAGTTAACTAAATTTCTTTATCCGTAGCAGACGTGACATTTTCCTTTTCGGATTAGCATATGGAGGGACTTTATTATCTCCCATCTACTTTCCCTTGTCTTCTGATTTATCATCCCTCTCTTCCTCCAGGTTTTATCATGAAAAGGAAGAAGGTATGTGGTAATTTTTCCATTCTAACTACAGTAGTTGACTCAGTTTCATTTGGTACTTGCAGGCAGTCAAGAAGGGAGATACCATATTTATCGGCCAATACCTGTTTACTGGAAATGAAACTACTTCAGTGTGGTTAGAGGTAAGGAAAAGTTGAAGGAGTGAGTTCATTCTGACTAGACAAAATAGTGGCCTACCTACATCCCGTATTGGGCATTTCTTATGGTTGTCGCCACTTTATTAGAGCAGGAGCAAATGACAAATATATTACATGGAGAATGAAGGTTATGGGATTCTAAGGTATATTAATGTAATTTATGTCATGGTCCAGGTAGATGAGGTGTGCAGTGAAGATGTGGTTTGCCTAATCAAGAATTCCGCTACCTTATCTGGGACATTGTATACCTTGCATGTCTCTCAAATTCGCATTGATATGCCTACTTTGACTGATAAGGATAAGGAGGTAATTTTCCTATTTCTATTTGATTTCAGATATTGAATGGAAGAACTAGCGCAAAAATATATTCAATATACCTTGTATAATAGTAGAATACTCCATTAACTATCAGACGCTTATTTAAATGATGTGATGAGCTAATCTATTGGTTGTTGGATAGATATGTATATGTTTATGTTTATTTCCCCCCTAGAAGAACCTAAATAAAATTATCTGTCTATTATATCTTTGCTTGAAATCATAACAGGTGGCATTTGATTCCAGGTTTTGTACCATCCATTTTGATGATAGGCATCAATTATGTAGCATTATTAATAGATGCATATCTTGTACTTCACTGAAGGCACAAAGCACAGTGTAGATAGATACAGCATGAACATTTTGTCTCCAAGAGATTGTTTTGGTTTAACAATACAAACAAGGGACAGCATGATACATCTGCTTTGAAGATACTTTTTTGAGATTTTGTTAACATGATTATTTTTTATAGGTTATAAGCATCTGGGGCGTTCAAAACAATATAGACATCCTTTCTTTGTCATATACCCGACATGCAGAAGATATTCGTCATGTAAGAACTTTCCTACTTGGAGTTTATATTGTTTAATTATTTCAGTTTCTCCTTTTGCACCCTCGTCATTCTGATTTCTTTGAAGTTAGTGCGAATTTCGTAATATTGTGGCCTGCAGTTATGATTTCTTTCCATTTTACTAGTACTTTCAATATTGCTGTGTGCAGGCTCGTTCTTTTCTTTCTAAACTGGGTGAGCTCAACCAGACTCAAATTTTTGCCAAGATTGAAAATATAGAGGTTAGATGTATAAAAAGGCAGATAGATTTTAACACTCTTTTGATTTGTACTTGAGATGTGATTTGGTTTTGAATGAAATCCTTGTCTTTTATCAACTGCTTGTAGGGGTTAACTCATTTTGATGAGATCTTACAAGAAGCAGATGGAATCATCTTTTCTCGGGGAAATCTGGGGATAGATCTCCCGCCTGAGAAGGTTAGCATTTTTTAGTTTTTTTATCGCAATAAGTATTTAGCAGAATGGGACCATCTTGGTCGTGGTTCTATATGCATTCTTTGCTTGCAAACTATCTATAAAATTTGAAGGAGCAGAGTATAGAAAAGTGCTGACAGCCAAAATAGTGGATATTGCATCCTCATTAGTTAAAATGCTTGATGGCATTGCTGATAGCTAGGAGGTATCAATCCAGAGTTTTGTGTCTGTTGAGTGTTATTACTTGAGTGAAAGCATATATTCACTTATCTGATTTTAATCAAATATTAGCTAGTAAATTGTAGGTAAAATCGTGCATCCCTACAACTGAAATGGATTTTTCATAAGACTGATTTCCGAGTTTCTTTATTGTTTTTAATTTATGGGACCACATTAGCACCCGCAAATTAGTTTCTTTGTTGTTTTTTTTCCATTTGGAATTTACAGGTGTTTCTATTTCAAAAAGCTGCTGTTTACAAGTGCAACATGATGGGAAAACCTGCAGTGGTCACTCGTGTTGTGGACAGTATGACAGACAACCTAAGACCTACTCGTGCTGAAGCAACTGATGTTGCCAATGCTGTGTTGGATGGTGAATTTTTGTTCACTTATACCATGCTTTTTTCCTCCTTTCTGTCACCTTTGTGTCAAGTTTGATGGAGTCTCTTAGTTACACTGCCTTCATTTCTTAATCTCATTGGTCCCTGTTTAATAAATGACTTCTGACATGGATTCAATCAATTCAAATCTTAATTTTCTGTTTACATTTTGGTTCAGGGAGTGATGCAATACTTTTAGGGGCAGAAACCTTGCGTGGACTATACCCTGTTGAGACTGTCTCTACAGTTGGAAAAATTTGTGCTGAAGTAAGTTCAGTATACCCTAGGTCTGGATGCTTGTTTGTTTCTACTATCCTAAGAAGTTTTGTGGAACCACAAATTTTGTCCATTGAATTTTCCCTGTCGTATGTGAATGTTCAATCTATTTACCAATCTCAGTTTATTGGTTTCTCTTCGGTATATATGAGGGTTCGAGGGTTTAAGCATTGCGAAGCAAAATAGTTTTAAGTATTACAAAGCAAGATTATTACTTCCACTAATTTTTACTACATTATTCTAAATGTTGCCAACCTGGTGTACTTCCAATTAATTTCTTTATGCAGGCAGAAAAAGTTTTCAATCAAGATTTATACTTCAAGAAAACTGTCAAAAATGTTGGAGAACCAATGAGTCATCTGGAATCCATAGCTTCCACTGCGGTATTTACCTTAGATGCTTCCTCGTTTTAACTTTCTGTTTCTGTCTTTCCATGCAATACAGTCAGAACAAGGTATTATAGTAAGAACTGAATAGTTCCCTCAGAGACAGGTTGATTCATCAATGGATTCTCTATCCTATCTTTTGCCATCTAATTGATTGATTTATGGTCCTTGTAGGATAAGAAAATGGTAAAAAATCCAACCAAATACAAATTTGGAAGGTGTAAATTCCACACTTGTGCCTTCTATGGGAATTCTTGTAATTTGGATAAGCTATTTTAGGGTCAATCTATTAGGAATATGTTTACATGGTTATGGTATTGCCTTCTAATTTTCTGACTAAAGCATTTGGATGTCAAAATTTTAAGCCCCTTAATTGAATTTAATGTACCACAGGTACGTGCAGCTATCAAAGTCAAAGCCTCTGCAATTATTTGCTTCACTTCATCTGGAAGAGCTGCAAGGTTACATTTATTATTTTGCGTCCACTTCTTTTTTTTGTGTGTGTGTGAGAAAGAGTCTATATCAGTGCCTGTAGTTTGTGTTCTTATAATTAATGCAAATGCTTATGGTCGGTGGCTTCCTACATGGTTATTGCACATTGATCATCCTGCATGGCATGCCAACATTATGCTTATACTTCTTTCTTTGCTAATTGGTTGCTAAATGTAACTTCATACGTTTTTGTACTAGTGCAGGCTGATTGCAAAGTACAGGCCAACAATGCCTGTGATATCTGTTGTCATTCCTCGGCTAAAGACAAATCAACTACGCTGGACTTTCTCTGGTGCTTTTGAGGTATGCTACTGATGATATTTTTCATGTTCCCTGTGAGTATGAGTCTGTTTCATGGATGTGAGAAGCTTGAATTACATTTTGAATGGATGCGTTAATACTTTTAACTTGGTTCGCAGGAGTAGAATTTCTTTCTTCTATCTGCCCTTTAGATACTAATTACCAAACTACATTTTAAATAGCTTAAATGATGCAACACTGTTCAAGCTATTTGCAAAATTATATTCTACTTATTTGGCAGTTTCTTTGAATGAAGTTTAAATGAATGGAATACTCTTTTATTGTCTTCCTTTTTTTATCAGCGGAATATTTATACTGAATAACCCCTTATCCTAGTATAGCTGGTTATTCGCTTGAAAACTTGAAGTTAGTCTCTTCATCACTCTTTCTTTTCTTTGAACCATTGCAGGCAAGGCAATCCCTCATCGTCAGAGGCCTTTTCCCCATGCTGGCTGACCCTCGACATCCGGTAAGGCTTATTTTATGCTTGTTAGAGATGTTCCTCATCAGAGGAGCTAAATAGTAAATACAAATAAGATTTGATTAGCTACACGTAACAGTCATCCAATTGCCAGTGTTTTACTAGTTCCGGATTCGGTCCATTTTTATGATATTATGATGCTTGTGTTATCCTCTGCTTCTCGTAATCAAAATCTTGTTTATACTCTGGACATCACCCTTTCCGAAAATTGAACCCTTCATCAATAATTGAAGCACATATTCTTTTACTTTAAACTGCTGCCTTATTTGAAGCACATAATTTCTATAATTGGATTGACAATTTCCTTGAAGAAAAGCTATATTTCCTTGGGACTGTAGTAGAGCATAATATCGCATGAATCTCATAAAATGATTCAATGCCTTTTCTACTATACTTTGGGTTTTGCAGGCGGAGTCGAAGAGTGGCTCAAATGAATCGGTTTTAAAGGTTGCTTTAGATCATGGAAAGGCCTCAGGTGTTATAAAGCCACATGACCGTGTGGTGGTTTGCCAGAAGCTGGGTGATGCATCAGTGGTAAAGATCCTTGAACTTGAAGATTAGAAGCTAATATGTGGATGAGAAGTTTTGCATAACCTAAAACCCTAAGCATGGCATGAATGAAATAAACCGTATCTATACATGTATTCTCAAACTATCCGTGCTATTTTTGTGTAAACGAATTTTGTGTCTTGTAAGAAAAACAGATCAGATATTTGCGGAGGTTACTAATTACCAACTTATTGAAGTGGTCATGAAATTTTATTTTACTTTTACTTACCATGGCATATCTAAAAAATTTATATAAATAAATATATTTATAAACAAAAGATAAAAACACCTTAAAAATAATATTTATTACTTTAATCAATAATTGAATTGTGTTCGGTTAACTTAAATCTAACATTACCAACAAGTGCTGGTGCAGCAATAAGCTATATTGTATTCTTAAAAGGGAAAACACGAACACCAAAATATATGAGTTTTTCACCTTAAAAAAGTTACATCTGATTTTGGTGGTGGGGGAATATCCTGAAATACATTACAGGACCAAGCATAGGGACAATAAATAGTCTTTTCTACGCATCCATCAGCAGGGTTATACCCCAAAGTAACGGCAGCCTCAAAAGCTCAGATTCTACGAACCACCCAACCAACAGACAAAATATGATTGAGTAAAGGCTTTCAGACACCAACATAATGAAAGCACTAGTACCAAAAACCACTTGGAGAAGGGCAATGGTGAAAATGAATGTTATCACAAACACACGAATTTAGAGCATAGAAACAAGGCGAACTGGTGATTGATTCCCAATGAGAAGTTTTCCCAAAAATCACCATGGCTTTAAAACCAGTAGTGCTAACCAAAACGAACATTATCAGTACTGCATTGATCTTATCCATGATTGAAAAAGAAAACAAGATGACAAGAATGAAACAAAGCCTAAATCTTGAGCAGAAATGAAGAAGTAGAAAAATAGAGCGGAGCTCAGCTAATGTTTGTAACTAAATTAATAAGCGGGCAGGGCCAGCTATTCTGGCAGGTTGCTCGTGTTCTTTGATCCATCTTTGTTGATGAAAGCAAAGCTTTGTTTGTTCATGTTTGCATGTTCGAACTGAAACTTTATGGTCCATGTTCGAGGTTCGACCTTACATCTCCCCTTAAAATATAATGTATTTTATTATTGCATATAATACTTGTTGGTTCAAACTGTTATTAATGGTTGTAGTTGTACGACACTGATATCGCTTTTGCTTAGAACTAATGCCATATTTTACTATTTTCTCACTTTTGGTAATTGGTAGCTTTTGTCTCGAGTTTATGTCTTCTTATTAAATAAAGAATTTTTCGACTTTAAAAAATCATTTAATAATGGCTAATTTTTACAATTAGGATAAAAATATAATTAATAAATATTGAGGGTTAAAGTTATTATTATGTCAATTAAAAAATAGTCACATTATTCTTCCGTCAGCCATCTATTGACTAGGTGACCCAAAAAAACACAATCCTGAATAGTTAAGTGACCCAATTGTAACTTTTTAAAGTTGGGTGACCAAAACAATAACTTACAAATAATTGAATAACTAATGATGTAATTTATCCAAATATTTATGTATAATTTTTAAATGTAACATCATAGCTCCAAGAATGAAGAAAATATTTCTTTATCTATTATACATAAAAGTACCAACTCTAAAAGTGTAAACAGTGATAGACATATTTGCCCTTGATAATTTTTACAATTAATTATCTAATCATGCATGCTTAATTAAAAAAACTATTAATAAAATATATATTACCTTTGATATTAAAGTCCTTATTAAACTAAATTACTTAATTGTTTAAAATATTAATAAAATATATTATCATTACTATTAACATTAAACTTTTTATTAAAGTGAAAATTCTTTTAGATTAGACTCTCATGAAGGCGAAAGGGAAAATAGTGTTACATGTTACTTTTAGATTAACATAGATTGCTCTACTATTATGTTATATGGTACGAAGGAATAAGAGAAAGCATGTGTCAATGCCTAACACTTCCATGATGCATGCAACAGGACCACTGAAATAGTTCGACATATATTTTTCAAGGATTTATTTTCCTATTTTCAATCAAATGGATCTTTTAATAGGTATAGATCGAGGTCTTAAGAGCTAAGTAAATAGAGGCATGCCTAAAAAATCTACATTCATGGAATGTGATACGTATATTAAAGATAATTTATTATTAGAATCTAAGAAATTGATTGCTGATTTTGTTGATGAAGCTAATTATAGATTACATAAATTAGTTGATTCCCACTAAAGGATTTTTTTTTTAAATGGGCTATTTGAGAGATTTAAAAAAGGAGAAATTGGAACACATAAATATAAGAAAAACCTCAGGCAAGAAATTTCTTCTTGAGTTTCAAGTGGATGGAATGAAGAAATGCTTCTTAAGTGGGGATGGGATTAGATCTCAAGTTGGTTTAAAAAGGTAGAATCGTGATCGCATTTGAACTATATGAACTTCATATTTACTTGGATAATGGTGTTTGAGAATCCCCTTTAACACTTCAAATGCAATAACTTTTCAAAACATTGTTGATCTATGAGGAGAAGTAGTATCGATAACAGAATCACTCATGGAAGTTATGACTATGGTAAAATGACTATGATGATTTTAACTAGTTAGTTAAGTCATATTAAGGAGGTTTCCATACTCAATCGCAAAGGTTATTAGTTCCCAATTAGAGTTTTAGAATGAGAAGATGTGTTGACATTAGTTCATTATTTTTGTCTATAAAATGATTCTAAGTAACCCATATCTCTAGCGCCATTGGACATTGAATCAAGTGGGTTTATTGATTAGAGAAAGAAGCTAGAAAAGGTAGAAGAACAATTCCATGTTAGAGGTGAAGAGAATGAAAAAAAGGATGTAGCGTATTTAATTAACCAGCTTTGGGGGATTTTAAATGTCTAACATAACACTAAAGGAAAGGGAGCATATGATCAAGTGTGAGCACATATGCATTGATAAAGAGTAGACGTTGAGCATCCATATGGAGGCAACTATCAAGAAATAATGCTAATAAAAATGGTCAACAAAGATGAAGTAGAGCTTAGTATACCAATATTGGAATTTGATAAATTATGGACTTTTTTAATTAATGTAAGCTTAAGTTCTTTGAGTGCCTAATTCAACTAGTGAAGTAATTATTGAACCTTGAACAATGAAAGTAGATATAATAACCTTTAAATTAATGAAGTGGATGGTGAAAGGTTAACTTAAAGAATGATTGAAGAGGATAAAAGTTAATAATTAAAAAGAAGGAAAGTGAAGACTCAATGTTTCTTAAGTGGGGATGAGATTAGATATCAAGTTGATTAATTTAAAAAGGTGGAATTATAATCACATTTGAACTATATGGACTTTATATCTATTTGGATAATGGTGTTGAGAATCCCTTTTAATATCTAGAATACGATAACTTTTCAAAACATTGTTGATCCATGGGGAAAGATAGTATCAGTGGAAGAATCACTCATGGAAGTTACAACTACGGTAAAATAACCGAGTATTTTAACTAATTAATTAAGTCATATAAGGAGGTTTCCATACTCAATCGCAAAGGTTATCAGTTCTCAATTAGAGTTTTAGAATTCAGAGATGTGTTCGCATTAGTTCACTATTTTTGTCTATAAAATATTTTAAGTAATCCATATCCCTAGTGTGACTGGACGATGAATCAAGTGGCTTTTTTTATTGGAGAAAGAAGTTGGAAAAGGTAGAGGAACAAATCCATATCAGACGTGAAGATAATGAAAGAGAAGATGAGACATATTCAATGAACCAATTTTGGGGATTTTAAATGTCTAACATAACAATGAAGAAAAAGAGCATATTATCGAGTGCAAACACATATGCATTAATAAAGAACAGACGTTGAATAATGCTAAAAAAAATGGTCAACGAAGATGAAGTAGAGCTTGGTATACCAATAATGGATTTTGATATATCATAAGCTTCTTTGATTAATGTAAGCCCAAATTTATTGAGGGTCCTAATAAACTTTGGAGAATGAAAGTAAATAGAATAACCCTTAAATTAATAAAGTGGACAGCGAGAGGTTGATCTAAAAAATAATTGAAGAGGATAAAAGCACTAAAAAAATTAAGAAAGAAAAGAAACATTAAAAGGAGGACAAAGGTGCAAACACGGGTTAACAAAAGCGAAAAATACACGAATGAATATCTTATCAATATCGTAGGAGAATTTTTCACAAAAACTTCAAGTAAACATGGAGGGATTAATCTTGAAATTGAGGATAGTACTGGGTTATATAATTAATATTTAATTAATTTGTAACAATGTTTACTTTCTAAAAAAATTATATACATTGTGACAATTATGACGTGTCAGAATTATATTTATAATTAATTTAATAATTTTAAATGTAAACAGTTTATTTTTATTATTTTAATTATTATGAATTTATATTTTTCTATAATTAAACATTTTTAAACATTTTTATTTACAATTAATTATTTTAGTTAGTCAATAAATTATGAACGAATCTTATATATCAAAAAAATCAATCAAATTATTATTTTTGCATGTAACATTATTATTTGTAAAAAGATTATTTTAAACTTATGATCAATTAATTATTTGAATATAAAATATCTTCAAACCTAGAAATGTGAGCATTTTACTTTGACATAATGATAAGTTATCCCTAAAGTTTACCCTTTTATCACTTTGGCCCTAATTCTTTTTTAAACCCTTTGGCCCTTTCTTTCAAAATTTTATAAATTATATGAATGGTTTTATGTTATTATTTTACCAAATAAACATTTAAATATTTTAAATATTAATTATATTTTTTTTCTAATATCTATTATGTTTATTATTCAATATATACAGTGTAATATCCTTCAAATTGCACGTGAGTTAAAACTAATATATATAAAGGTAAACTATACTCAAGGTCACCAACTATTAGTAAGTTTATATTTTGGTCACTAATTTTAAAAGGTTACAAATTAAAAGACATATAACAGTGCATGTATTATTACTTTTATGCATTTTTTTACATTCTTTTACATGATTAATTGTAAAGTTTATAAGTCTAAGAAGTTTAATTAATCAATATGAGCTATCAAATTAAATTAATTAATTTATCACGAGTTACTAATTTCAAGTAATTTATTTAGAAGTTTATAATGTTCCAAATCCATAATGCAACTTAATAGTTTCTTGAATTGATATCTTTAATTTCACTAATAAAGATTATTTTCATTTAATAAATATGATTAATAGATTTTTCACGTAAAATTTAATTATTTTATTAAAATAATATTTTAATTAAGATCATTTTCATTTAATAAATAATAATTAATAGGCTTACTTATATGAAATATTAAAATTTTACTTAAAATTTAGACCATATGATATTATAAAGAATTAATTTAATAATTTCATAACTATGGATGCTCTTGTTATTAGTGAAAAGCTATTACAGAGAGTTAAAATAAAACATAAAAAAATCAATTCTTTTAAAAAACCTTTACTATTATAGTAAAATGTTGTTATAGTGAACAAATGTTATATAGAGAAGGTTGACTTGACGGTACTACTACTGACAGAAGTGTATCTACAACTTCATTCAAGTGAACCTTATCAAAATCAATTTAGATGTGTTCAATATAGAGTAGAGTTCTCTAATCAGTGTCAAAAGTTGAAAGAAAATTACATACTAAAAATTATTTCATACTTAGTTTCCATTACAAGGTCAATGCCCCTCCCCTGGTTAGTTCCTTTTTTCTTTTCTTTGCTACTTCCAAGTCAAAGTGCTTCAGAGAAACGCAACTCTGCTGGACCAGGACCCAAAATCCCCTTCTGCTCACTTATCTTCCCTAGTCCATGAGGTGGAGGTGGTGGAGCCGGAGTCGGAGCTGGAGCTGGAGCCGATGGTGGAGGTGGAGGTGGCTGCTCTGCTTGTCCATTCATCTCATCTTCTCCCCACCCAGCCCCTTCCCACTGGCTCTACAACAATTAACCAAATGCAGTAAATACACAATCAAGTGTATCCATGAATCTTATACTATGTTACTCGGACTAGGAGGTGATTGTCGAATGTCAATGTCTCATATTTTTGGAGGATAAACCTCGGTAGTGTTGTCTGTCATATATGTCTGTGTTGGACACAGATACTTCTAGAAAGATGTAAAGTCGGATCAACATATTTCTTATGAGATGAAGCTTAGTCCCTACTCGGCTACTCCCTAACGATCTTATTTACAACCATGTCAAAAGAGAAAGTAAGATCCTTCCCTCCTTGATATAGAGAAATTATCCAATACAACAACTATGGTCAACGACCTATCATATATGGAACTTGAATGAGAATTCTAAACTAGGGGCCTTTGGGAAAAGAAAAAAATGTATCCTGATCTAATAGGTTAATGTCAGAAATACTTGCCTCATCATTGTCATAACTACTGTCTGGCAATAATGGGGTTGCAAGTGGGGGGACAACATCTGGATCAGGTTTTTGAAATATAAATGTTGTATAGAGACCTGCAGAAGAAAACCAGCAGCAAAAAGTATTAGATCTTGAATATGAAATGCCAAAGCAACAAGAGAGGTAATAAAGCAATCACCTAAAACATCGTAAGATCGAGGAAGAAGTCGCCCTCGTGGATCAAGAAGATTTGGACCAGCATTCATCATCATGCCTGCAAACAGTGATCTGTGAAAGAAATGACATTAACAGTTAAGAACAACATCATAATTAAAAAACTGATGGAGGCCCAATGAAGCATTCATTGAACTCGGAGGAAAAGTTTTGAATAGAGATTTCGCCTACTTGTTATCATCGTAAAATTCAGTTAAGTTTTGAATCTCCACATATTCAAGACCAGCTTCTCTAGCCAACCTGAGTAGCACAGCAGATTAGATGTTGATTACTGGATTGCATATATGTCAAGTTCAAGGGATTAACATATTTATACAATTAAACAAAAGAAGGTAAAAGTTTATTAATGATATGAGCTAACCCTCCCATGTGGAAGGTTAGTCGATGAAAAAAACAATCGAAGTTCACCTTCCCATGCAAGCTTCCAGAGTTGCAGACTAAAAGAGGCATACCAGGAAGTAGTATGGTAAGTTTAAGGTACAACCAATAGAGGACAGCCAACCTGATTAAACTTGGAAAATGAACCAAGCAATGGGTCTCAGCAGCAACATCACTCGAGAATTTCAACTGGTATTTCTTTCCAAACAACGGAAACCTGGATTCAATAGAATGAAGCAAAATGTTTCAATTAAATAACCCAAATATGATACATTTAAAAAAAAATTAGAAGCATCTAAAATTCATACATACTTCTCTTCCTCAATTTCAAAGGTGATCATGTAATTCTCAGACCGAATGCAATTGGGAACGATGTTGGGCTTCATGCTGCTACTTCTGTTGTGGTATGCTTCAACATTCTTCTGGTACTTTGCCCTGTACATACACAATAACAAATTCTTATGCTTTGCTCCAAATGGAACCTTCATTAAAGCAATATCTCACATGGAAAATATGGAAATGATCACAAGGTGACAAAGGGCAACCATGCACCAAAAGATAGGTGTAACTTTTAGAACTAGTAGCATAACTGAAAGAAATAAAATAAAATAAAAATCATCCAAAAAGATAGAGCCTTCATCAAATAGGATATTGACCAACGTTGGTAAAAAACAAAGACAAGAAGGATCTAAATGATGCAGCACAGCTGATGGTCCCCTGACTTAAATGGCCAAAATTGAAACCAGAACTTCTCCATAAATAAGGCTGAAGTGAGAAGGTTAGTTCTAGGTGAATCTAAATGTTCCACAATTACTGGAAGCTAGAAATTTTAGATCTCAATCTAAATCGCATCAGCACATCGGACACTAATGTAGATTCTACTTGCTCTGATATTAAGCTGGTAAAAATGTATATGGATCCCAACAATGAGCTTGCAAATTACGTGTGTGTACCCCATGCACAAGTGCAAGGAGAGAGCAGAGCATGCCGAAATATTAAAGGTTAAGTGTGATACAACTCATTTTTATCGGAACATTAAGTGTTCTAACATCAACGGATTGTTGAAAATTGGGACTCTCAATCCTATAAAAGTTGAATTTCTAGTCTGCACATGATTAAGTTGAATTTCTAGTCTGCACATGATTAAGTTTGTTGATCGGGACATATTAAATAATCAACTTGATAATAACAAGAATTTTCAAACTAGAGAGAAACTAAAGCACACTAAAATGTTTACACAATCACCTCCCAGAAACAGGTGCAGCAGTAACCAGAAGAAAAAAAAAGGAAAATACACAAATCCAGAAACAGCGGTATTTGCCAATCACTTTTTCATACCATATGGTAGATGAGTCAGGAGTAATACCGAAAAAATAACCCCCTGGTTTCAACAAAAATGACACATTACTTAGAAGTCTCCTTGCTTTGTCTTCAGTTTCAAATCTTAACTGCAAATAGAAGAATAGAAATGCACTTCAGATTCATCATATTTGTTCACATGACAAATCAAAACCCAATGTTCACAACTTAAACTACACAAAATACCTGCAAATGCTGCAAGCAACAGACAAGATCAGCCTGAATGTCCTTCTCTTGCAACAGGGTTTCCAAATTATCCTGTCAAATGAATGTGCAGTCAAGGGCAGGAGAAGAGAAAAGCATTGAATAGATTCAACCTTTTTAAAAGTTAAAGGCCAAACTGCCACTTTTACCAGAATATTTTTCTCTCTTTTCACAAATAAATAACTTAGAGAACATTTTTATGCCATCAAGAAACAAAAAATAAACACTAACTCCGTTTACAGCACTGATAACATCATTCAAAGATCAAAAACATAAATCAAAATGGTTTCAGCATTTACCACAAAGTAATGAATGGATCTAGTCCTCTACTATAAACTACCAAAGAACAAACCATTTCCATCTTTACCGACAAAATGCATATACTTGTGCTATAAGATGAGGAAGAATGCATCCTCAGCAAAATTCGTACTAATATTACTGAAACAGACACTCAGGGTGAAGAGGGGAGGAAAAAAAAGGCAAGAATAAGTATACATTCTTAAACAGACCTAAAAGAAAATCAAAGAAATTTCATCTAGTTTCAAAGGAAAAAGAAAGCATAGCTCCACATCTAAATGTTCATACACACATGGAAAGACATCAGCATATTGACCAAATGGGGTGTAGTAAAAGAAGCTCACGGTGCAAGGATCAGCCTCAAAGAACTCAGAAGTGAAGCTTTTGCGCTGACTCTCCCATGCTTCCCTCACTTCATTTATCCCAGATGACACAACATCTGCAATTAACATCCATTTTTAACATTAACTGTCAGTCACATATAATCACAAGAATGATAACCAACCTATCATGACCTTAACCCTTGGTTTCAATTTCCAGTGCAAGATTAACAATGACTTACTAGGGACAAGAAAATCACTCATCACATTAATGATTTCATCATCAAAATAAGCAATTCAAACCCATTTTAACAATTATCATTAACCATCAATGCACACATAAACTTAACCACAAGTTGAGAACTATGAACCTATATATTGAACAGTTGGCACTTCCACTTTACATTAGAAAAAGCAAAAATAAAATAGAAAAACTACCAACCAACCAAACCAAAAGAACCCTAAATTAATAATCGAAAATGTTACGCTTAAATGGGTACTTGTGTTTACTACAATGTTGCATGTACTTGAAATTTACTTAATATAAATAAATAAATAAATAAAGTAACGAGGTGAAGGTGTTCGTGAAAATTCCATACCAATTCCAACATAATGACTGATTTGAGCTCCATCCCATTTCTCTGCATCAGCTCCGCCGCCGCAATACAAGTCGCAGACCTTCAATATTTACAAAAAGGAGTTAAAATATGAAAAATAAAATATACCCATTTGAAAATAGGAAGTAAGGAAGTGAGAGAGGTGAAAGAGAGAGACGGTGGCATATGGATGGACAAAGATTTTGATGAGGGCGGTTTTAGCGAACTCGTAGAGTTTATGGTGAATCGACTCGGCTCTGGGTACTGGTACTGGTACTGGTACTGGATACCCACTCATTTCTTCCTCTGCTTTCTTCTTTTTCCTTTTTCATGTACCCACTTCAGTCAAATGGATTGTGTCTTGCCTGGCTAAAAACGAGAGGAGAAAAGCAATGCCGATATATCGACTATTAGTTTGGTCTTAGAGTGAACTGTTAGAATAGGAGCTTGAACAGTCAACCAATTGTGGGTTTGAATAGGTGCCCATTTTTATTTTTTAAAGTTTATCTTTTTATTTTAATTTTTGAATAGTTTAATTCAACTATTAAACTAACCATTCAGTCACTCAATTTTTGAGTGTGATTCTTATTTTAGTCACTTAATTTCTTTGTTCATTACATTAAATTTTAATTATTTTACTCTTACAGCATGTTTGGTTGGGAAAGTAGGAATGCATTCCCTGCTAATTCGGTGGACCCACTGACATGATTTTCTTTTAATTGGTATAATAATAAATTTAACTTTTTAACATTTTACACATGATATCAATTTGGTCTAAATTTTAAAAAATTTAACACTCAAGATTTACATATTCTATCAATTTTATCTAAATTATAAAAATAATTTATCATTTTTAAATATCCAAAAATTATTATATTATTATAATTATTAGGTTTCCTTATCCCACATTGTTGTTAGCCAGTATCACTTACTCTAGTTAACTTGTCCTATAACTAGAGGTGATCATGGGTCGGATCGAGCTAGGTCTCAACATAATTTTAAGCTCGTTTTCTAAGCTCGGATCCAGCTTGGCCTGCCCGTATTAAAATTTTTATATTATTATATAAAAACAAATTTAAAAAATATAATACATTAAAAACATTAAAATAAATGTTTTCCAACAAATTAAAAATAAATTAAAAAAGTATTTAATATTTATTTTTACATAACATTATGATATGTGCAACTTATCAAACAAATGCCTCTAAAATAGTAGTAAAATTAAAAATAAAATAAGAGTTATACAATATCCAAATAATAGCAACAAAATAGTAGCAATATAATAACGAAATGACCAGCAAAACAGTGACAAAACAACAACAAAATAGTGGAAACAACAGCAGGTTTATTTTTTGCAAGGGTCGAATCGGGCCAAAAAAACTTACTAAAGAGCTGACCCGTTTAGAAAACGAACCTCTTTTTTTGCTCAAACTCATTTTTCGAACTTATATTTTTACTCAAGCCTTCTTACTTTTCAGGCCGGGCCATGATCAAGTTTACCTATAACCCACCTACACTACCTGCCCCAAGCACTTGCATCATTCGAATCCCACCTAGCGACTTTGATTCTATAGAAGAAGAGAAAGTTGAGAGAAAATGAAAAACACACATATTTCCTTTATTGTTTTCCTTTGAAGAAAGGATCTTTTATCTATTTTTAATATTTCTTTTGATATTGTTGAAAAAGAAAAGTTTACATATTTTTATGTTTTTTCGAATAATTTATATTTTTGTTGATTTATAATACTTTTATATTTTTATAATTTTTAAAATTAAGATCAAAATGATAGAATGCGTAAATATAAAGGGTTAAGTTTGTGAATCTTTTAAAATTAGGACCAAATTGATAGAATGTGTAAATTATTAATGGCTAAAATTGTTATTGTAACAATTAAAAGAATGTCACGTAAACCTACCGTTTGGTATACATTTCCATATAATCAATTGCACAAATATGATTACATACGAAAGAAGTTATCTTTTTGCCTAATCTAAGACATTCTTCACACTTCTTCTGTTACCAGTTTCTTCTAGAATAAGATGTAGACAATAAGCATAACATGCAGCCCAACATAAATGCTTTTTTTTACATCAACATATTCATCACCAATTTCATCCACCATTGTCCATTAAGAAAAATAATACTCAACATTGCAAGAGCTAACACTTGCTAGCATCAATGAATTTTTTTTTAAATAGTATCTCTAGGGCTATAAATCAAAAAATTAATTATGTGTTGATTTGTGGCTCATTTCCACCCATGACACATAATTATCACCCCTCTTTCTTCCCATATTGGTTTAAAGCTATCCACTTGCTCCTCTTTCAAATACACTTTTGTGATCTCATAAGTTGAAGGGCCCAGAATTGATTTTCCCATTTCTGTGGCAACTTGAAGTACATGTTGCCAAAATGGTAACTCCACAATTCTCTTGCAAGCAAAGCTTTATGCATAATCAACTTCGGCATTACTTTTCCTTAGCTTTTGCATTTTTCAAAAAGTATGTATGAAGCTTTGATTGCTTTGAACTTTTTTTTTATCTTTTGAGAACATGATCCAAATTAGCTAATCGAGCTCCAAGAGAGTTAAGATTACTTTATTGATATTCCCTCCCATTTCTTTCAAAAGTATAGATGCTTGAGTTCTAGATTAACCATTGTCTCCTCCAATTTAATAAAGTGACTATTGACCAAGTTGTACCCTGCATGTAGCCTTTCATCTTATCTAGCTTCAGATTTTATACTCTCACATCTCACAATAGTTGATTCATCATCGTCATCGCCAATATCTCCATAATCTTATTCTTTCCTCCTTTACTTTGCAACTTTTTCACTATGAAATTCTTTAAGTTGTTGAGCAATGTTTTCTCTAACTTCTACTGAGGCACTTGGACATGGTACTACATCCCTTTTCTTTCTTTTTTTTGCAATCAAATGTTTTTTCAGTTGTGTCATTCCGCTTTCAATAATTCTATCGCAAATTTTGCATTTAACGTTATTATGATTACCTTCTATGAGTTCTCACAACTACCCACCATAATCATCATTAGGATTTGTGTATTCTTTATTTTTTAAACGTGGCACTTTTACTTGCAACTCGTAAAAATGGAAAAATATATATTTATAACTAACACTATAAAATATTCACAAAATGAAACAAAATTATAAGATTTGTAACTAATAATACAAATTTCACAAAAATATAAGATATATAACTAAGCTTTAAAAAGATTCACAAAATGATACAAAATTATAAGATTTATAACTAACGATAAAAAGATTTCACAAATATATAAGACTTATAATGAAGCTTAAAAAGATTCACAAAATGCCAACAAGCTCTTGACCTAATGGTAACAAAGATTATGTTGTAAGCATGAAAACTTGGTTTAATCCAAATCTCATTCCCCACCTCTACCTATAAAAAAATTCACAAAATCAAACAAAAATATATGATTTATAACTAATTATACAAAAAATCACAAAAATATAAAACATATAACTAAGCTTTAAAAAATTCACAAAATGAAACAAAATGGTAAGATTTGTATCTAACAATACAAATAATAAAAATTTTAGTTGAAACTTACAACTTTTGAAGAGATTAGAGCTTGATAAAAAGAAAATGAGAGAAAATCTCTCTTGAAATGAAGAAGTTAAAGGAAAATATTTTTTTGACAAAGTTTAGTTGTGAAGTTGGTCGATTAGCTGTCTATGAATTTATTTTACTTTTTACTCATTCTTTTAAATGATTTTTCGTAAAAATAAAAATAAAAATCTTGTGTTATCATGTCATCACTTCTTTCTTTAAATGCTAAAGCCTATACTCTACACATTTCATAACATATAAATTTTACTAAGAAAATAAAATAACATAGACTCTGGTGCTTTTTAGAGTAAAAAGACATTAAATAATGATAACTAGCAATTAAAAAACCAAACCAAAAACAACCAAAATTAAATTCCAAACGAATCTTTGGTCTTGTTACAGTCTGTTATGAGTTGTTGCACTACATTTCTTCTTTGTTGCATAATGGATTGTAGCCATAATAGTCATGATTCCATTACACCATTTCAACGCACCGATGTTGCATTATAACGATGCTAATTTTTGCTATAATGTGGCCATTGTATTGCGTTATACTCATAATTTAATACTATGTTAAAAATGAAATGCATAATTACATTTAGGGCCCTTTGGATGGACGTTTATTTCCAGTGCGGTATGTTTAGCTTTTTTTTTTGTCTCATGCTACAATATTTAATCACATCGCTATCGTTGTTTTTACACTAATAGCAGGTAAACACACCACTCATCCAAAGAGGCCCTTAAAAACTTTTCAATGTATATGATGCGTCGTTTTAAATTAATATTTCACAACTTAATAAAAAATTTACATGAAAATTTTATCAACTATATCATCAATATCATCATCTAAAATATTTGGTAACTACATTTTAAGGTTGTTAAAATAATTTTTGGCAGTTGTGCAATATAATTCAATTAAAATATTTTTACAAAATAATATTTAACAAAAAATACAATATTGTTACGTAACATTTTTGGCATGTGAATTTATGTTGTTGCAAAAGATACTTTTGCAATCAATATATTGTTGTTAATAGTTATAGTAATCAAAACATTATTGTTGTGTTAAAAATATTGTAACTAATTTTAAGGATACAAAATATATTAAACAATTAAATTATGTGATTGACAAGCAAGAAGACCTAAAGAAATCTTTTACTAACTTGGAATAATAGAGCAAATAAACACTTTTAAATCTTGAGAACATCATAACACTCCATGCAAATTGATATTAAATTGATGGTTGCAATCAAAGAATCGCTAATACCTTACAGGTGAAAGATTATATATCAAGATAGGAATCAGTTTTCCTTATTCTATCTCTCCTAAAACAATCACAATTCCCAAATTTACGTCTTACGAATAATCACAAACAAGATAATTCTAAGTTGATATGTAGCGAATGTTTTATCCCATAAAGTAATATATTGTTAGTAGTTTTTTGTGCATTACTTGAGGTACATATTGCTTAGTTATATGCACTCATCAATGAAGTTTAGTTTATTTTATAAAGAAATCTGAAAAAAAAAAAAGAATTTCTTCAAAATTTCACATGATTGATGTTTTATTTAAGCCTAATTGATTTTGTTTTATTTGAGTGAGTATAATTTAAAATAAAATAAAATAATTAGAATATTGATTGTTGAAAAGTTTTGTTTTCTTGAATATTGCAACTGAATTTCAACAAAAGAAAATGTAATAATCAATAAATATCTTATTAGATTAGCATTTTGACTTTTATATTTGTAATATATGTTTTTGTAACTCAAAATACGTAGCAATGAAAATTTTATTTGTAAGAAAGTGTTGGGACGAAACCAAACTCGACGAAACAACGCAGAAGCACAATCAGTATTCTTTCGCTCCTAAAATTTTAACTCGTCAGTTATGACAAACCTAATAACACAATATATCAACAATCAATCAAAGCAACTAAAATATCGCAAGCAAAAACAATAAAATCGAGACACGCAAGGACTTAAAAGTTCACCAAAATTTTCACTATAATCAAAGTCTTGCTACAAAATCACAACCAACTCACAATAAAGAGTATACAACTCAAACAAGACTATCAACAAATAATCTTAAGCAAACTTTAAGAGAAACATTAAGAATATCACCAAAAGGGAGTTGATTTAGAAGAACGATAACCCGAAGCTACAATACCTATATGGAAAATCCCATCGTACACAATTGAGATCCTCGAGTTTGCTAACCACAACCCAAGAATCAGCTCAAACGGACATTAGATAAACCCTTGATCAAAGAGTTGAAAAAATTGCACTTGGTAAACAAAGCGACCTTTTTATGTCTTTTTCTCTCCTTTTCTTTTGACTTTGTCGGCACACACTTTCACTCATAAAAAAATGTTATTGTTTCCTTCTTTAAATATAATCGGGCACAAAGTTGTAGGCCTTCCCACACATAATGAACACATAGGGGCCCACACCTAGAAAATCTCCCCCTCCTACGACATGGGGGTGTTCGCCATATTGACAATCAAGCAATAAGCTTCAAACTTCTCTCTTGGTAAAGCCTTGGTCAACATATTCGCACCATTATCATCAGTGTGAATTTTCTCAAGCTCTATCAACTTATCCTTGAGAACTTCTCGTATCCAGTGATACCTTACATTGATATCGACCATGAAAATTTGAATTCTTACCAAAATGAATAGCATTTTGGTTATCATAAAACAAGACATACCTCTCTTGAACAAAGCTAAGTTACATACCTCTCTTGAGCAAAGCTAAGTTGTTACATAAATTTCTTCATCCAAACTCCTTACACACTTCGGTAGTTGCAATAAATTCAGACTTGGTAGTGGATAAAGCAACACATTTCTGCAATCTAAATTATCAAACCATAACTCCCCCTACAAAAGTGATCAAGTAATCTGAAGTAGATATTCTTGAGTTAATGTCTCCGGCCATATTTGAATCTGTATATCCAACTAGAACAGATTTCTCACTGCCAAAACAAAGTTTCAATTTGGAGCTGTCCTTCATTGTAAAGGACTTACTCAACTTTTTCTTCAACATGGTAATTCTAAAAGCACTATAACCAACAATAAGCATATCATCAAGATAAAACAATATAATAATGACCACTTGAGAAACTTTAAACAAAAACACAATAATCAGAAGTAGTCTTCTATGAAGCCATGCTACCCCATAACAGACTCAAACATCTTGTACCATTACCTCAGAGCTTGCTTCAAGCCATACAAGCTCTTACTTAATTTGCACACGTAGTCCTCTTTCTCCTGTGTAATAAAACCTTTTGGTTGTTTCATGTAAAGCTCTTCCTCTAAACCACCATGAAGAAAAGCAATTTTCACATTCATCTATTCAACCTCTAAGCCATAATAAGCTGCCTAACTCAATATAATTCTGATAAAGGACATCTCCACAACTGAAGAAAATATTTCCTTAAAGCCAATCCCCTTTTTTCTGACTGTAATCCTTGACGACCAATCTAAATTTGTATCGTGGAGTTGAATTCTCTTCTTGCTTCAACCTGTAAATCCATTGATTTTTCAAAGCTTTTTTTACCCTTTGGCAATTTCACCAACTCAAATGTATGGTTTTCATGCAAAGATTGAAGTTCATCTTTCATAGCCTCAACCCACTTACATTTTCATTCACTTTCCACAACCTCCTCATAGCACTTGGGTCCTTCCCTATCAGTCAAAAGAACATATTCATCAATAGAATACCTTACAGAAGATTCCTAATCTTTAGTTGATCTCCAAGGTGGAACTGTTGGTGAATCTATGGGTGTTTGGTGTTGATCATTCAAAACTTCATCTTTGGGAGCATCAAAATCAACTATACCCTACTGGTCATCAATGTTATCTTCTTGCATAACATCCTGAATAAGATTTGACGAAGGAACTAGAGGAACTGAATTTGTGTCGATTAGTCACCACTACTTTGTGGATATGTCTTCTTTTTCTTATCAATGTCAAAGAAAACAACACCTCTTCTTCTTACAAGTTTCTTTTTAATCGGATCATACAGTCTGTCTCCAAACCCTTATGATTGTAACCAACGAAGATACATTGCCAAGTCTTGGCATCCAACTTAAATCTCTCATCTTTTGGAACATGAACAAATATTTTACAATCGAACACATGCAGGTGATCATACGACACATCTTTACCAAACCAAACCCTATCTAGTACATCACTCTACAAAGGAACATTATAAGATAAATTAATCACATGTGCAGCTGTATACAAAGCTTCGACCCAAAAAGATATAGGCAACATTGCATCTGAAAACAAACATTTGATCCTCTCAATCAACGTTCAATTCATCCTTTCAATAAACCTATTCACTTGTGGAGTCTTTGGTGGTATCTTCTAATGTCTGATTCCATATAACCAATAGTAAACATCAAATGATCATTTGTACTCGCAACCATTATTAGTATGGATGCACTTCAACTTCTTCCCAATCTTTATCTTAACCAAAACTTGAAATTTCTTGAACACATCAAGAACATGGTATTTTCTATTCAAAGCATAAACCTAAAGCTTCATTAAATACTCATCAATGAAAGTCACGAAGTGAAGTGCACTACCATGTTACTTAACCTTCAACAGACTACAAACATCAAAATAAATCAACTCTAGCAAATTTGACTTTCTTGAAGGAGGATAACGCTTAAATGAAACTCTTCTCTACTTCCCAGCTAGACAATAAACACAATTCTTCAGTATAGCATTCTTCAAACTTTAAAGTTTATTATTCTTGACCAAACAATTAAACTCATTCTCACTCATGTGGCTAAGTCGCCTATGCCACAACTCTGTTGAGCCATCATCTCCTGTCACTTTCACCATGCCTCGAAAAGTTGAAGCATAAATCAAATACAAGTTTGAACTCTTCTTCCCTCAAGCCACAACCAAGGAGTCTTTAGTCAATTTCCACTGGCCCTCACTGAAAGTGTTACAAAAGCCATAATCATCAAGCTTTTCTGCAGAAATAAAATTTAAACGAACATCTGGTGTCTGCCTAACATCTTTAAATGTCAACTTGGTTCAATTATTAGTGACTAAGGTAACGTCTCTCACGCCAACAACTTGTACCAAGCCTTCATTACCCATCTTCAATACCTCTAAAATCACCAGAAATATAAAAATGTGAAGAACTCCTTCTGTGACGTAACATGAAGCGAAGCACCAAAGTCTATCACCTAAGTAGTCTCGTCGCATGCTAGGTTGATCAAATTTTTATCACCAAGGAGTAACAGATCATCAGTAGTAGTGACAGCAACATTTGGATTTATTTTTATCCCTTCTCTTTTGTTCATCACCATCACAACTATTCTCTCTTTTTCACTTGTAGCAATACTTCTTGATATGGCCTTTCTTACCGCAGTGATGACATTCAATATTCTTGTATCTTGATCTCGACTTGCTTTGGCTTTTATCTTTACCCTTTTCATCTTTGTCTTTGCTTCTCCCCCTATTTTCAATAACTAAAACCTTAAACTGTGATTAAGAACCTTGAGACCTTTTTCTTACCTCTTCATTCAACACACCACTCTTAGCAATTTCCAAGGTCATAATACCCTCTGGAGTAACATTAATAAGTGAAACATGAAACGTTTCTCAAGAGTCCGATAAGTAGTAAGCAATCAAAGCCCTACAATCTTATCATCAAATTTAATGCCCATACCAAGTAGTTGAGTCAACAAACCTTCAAACTCATTCAAGTGGTCGTCAAAGTCCTTTCCATATAACTCAACATCATAATTCTCCTAAGCATGAACAACTTATTATTGTTGGATCTCGAAGCATACAAGTTTTCAAACTTTTTCCATAATATGCCCGCATGTGTCGCTTGATCAATGTGGTTATAAACATTTTCTTCTGTAACACCCCCATACCCAACCCGATCGTCAAGTCAAGGCATCAAGATGTCACATTCGTTGCCGAAGCAACTATTGAAAATTCAGATCAATTTATCATATTATTTAATTAATGTAGATTATTAACTCATTTTAGTAATAATTGAATTTACGATAAAACTAATAATGAGTTAAACGAGCTCATTAAAACATCCACAATTGATCAAATGTCAAACTGTAAAGTTCATAAAAAAATTTTGAACTGTCGTCGCGATGTTGGGGTTTCCACGTCGTGACATGGAAAACTTGTCATCATGCCGTCGTCTCCATATTCTTACAAGTTTCACGCTTTATTTTTATTTATTTATTTTATATATCATTACCTGAATATATATTCAGATGTCATAACCACCACTTCATTTTACATATCATCCACTTACATCTATTTCTAATATCAAGTCCTCATAAAAACATGATATTCAATCAAAGATAACAAAGTATATAAAATTAACACAAATATTAAAGTTTTACAAATAAGACCATTGGAGGACTTGCACTTTCAAAAGTAGTTTACCCACTTTACGTATATTTCATATTTATTTCTAAATTGTGCCAATCAATTTAATTATTCATAAAATTTTAACAAAGAATTCAATATCACATCAATTAACAATTACTCACTTATTATTTTATCAATTCGTTTAAATATACTCACATGTATTAATCATTCCATCACTTACAACCATTTCAAACATTTCAAATTCATCTACTATATATATATTCATATTTTTTTCCTCCTCCTCTCCATTCCACATCCTTTATGTATATATTTGTTAGAATCTTTATCTTTTAGTATATAACATGCTTATCAAGTAACATTATCTATAATTCCACTATTTACTTATGTGTTCATATCAAAGTTGTCCACTTGAGTCATAGTCACTAAATTATTTATATCTTGAGTTAAAGAATTGAAATTAAGATATGATTAATGTTTTTAAAACTAGACTCAAATATATTTTTACCATAAAATTTCAAAATTTATGACTTAGCCAATAAGTACAGTAAATTCTTCAAATTTGTCTCTATTTCGCTATTTAAACTTTGACCTTTCTTTACTAAAATTAATTATCTCTTATTACGGGGTTTAGATGATGTTTTTGCTTGTTTATCTTGAAAATAGACTCATTAATAATTTAAACATATAAATTTAAAACCCTAATAATTTTTTTACAATTTTTTATGATTTTCTAAAGTCGAACAGGGAACTCAAATCCACTTGACCTTGTTTCACAAAAATTAATACATCTCAAACTATAAAATTTTGTTTCTTTCACCGTTTCTTCCATATGAAACTAGACTCAATAAGATTTAATTACATATTTAATTAATTCTCTAAATAAATTTCTATAATTTTGGTGAATTTTCAAAGTTAAGTCATTGCTCTTGTCCAAATTGTTTTGATGAAAAAGTATTTTCTTTTCTATGGTTCTTTGCACTATCTTTCATTCATTCACACATAATTGCCATACCTTTGATTATTATACAATTTAGACACTTATGTTTATGTGTAGATTACATATTCATTTGTTAATCTTAATACTTTACACTATACAAATCACATTCTCTCTTACCAATCTAGTGTTTTAAGTCTCTATTCTTCATCAAATACTTTCTATTTCAAGTATTTAGATTAAATACATGTTTCATACATCTCACTCAAGACATATTTAACTCAATCTATTGAAATACAAGTAGGTTTAGTATGAAACTTACCTCCTTTGTCAAGAATTTCTTCATTTCTTCTTCATTTCCATGCATTTCTCATCTTCACCACTTTCCTTCCTTTTTCTTCTCATTTTCTCCACTTTCATCTACTATTTTCTTGCTTCTAAATTGATGAACATATTCTCTAGAATCTCTACTTCATCTTCTCTCTTTAATATCTAAGGAAATTTTCAAAAATTTTGGGTAAAAAAAGTAGGTTTTCATGGCAAAGGACTGAATTGTAAAAAGAAAAAAGAAAACTTCTTTTCTCATCCTTTCACTCTTGTTGGAAGGATGATCCATTTCCTTTATCCTTCCTCTCTTTTTATACTACTTTTTTTCTAAATAAGAAAATAATAAATATCTAAGCAAAATATTAATAAAATAATATTTAACTAATTAATTAATTAAAAATCACCAAAATATCATCAACATCATCATTACATTCTAGAACTCTCCCTCTTGCTAATTAATCATTTTGCCCTTTATGATCTTTCAAAATTTCATCATTGAATCATCACTTAATTTGGTAAAATTATGATTTAGTCCCTCACAATTCTTCACCTATTCAATTTGGTCTCTGCATACCAATTTCATATCTTAGTAAATTGGATTATTTTCACTTTTGGTCCTTCAACTTTCTTGTTTTTACACTTCAATCCCCTAAATTTTGAATATTTACACTTGAGCTAAAAACTTTCCACATATTTACGATTTTTACTTTAAATCAATATACTAAAACCTACTTCTTAATCAAGATTATTATTATTATTATTATTATTATTATTATTATTATCATCATCATCATCATCATCATCATCATCATTTTAATACTCCTCAATATTCTCTTTTATCCGCTTTATATCATTTTCTCATTTTACCGAAAAATCAATTATACATTATTCAATTTATTACTACTTTTATTATATATCAATTGTAGGAATGTTACATTTATGCTTGTGCCATAGAACTTTTGCATATTTATAATTTAGTCCCTTCCTTAATACATCATGTCATGCTTCTTGATTTAACTCTCTTTTGATATATTGTAACTTTCATTTTCTTTGATCTTATACCTTATTTCGCAAAAAATTTATTTCATATTATTTACAACCAATGGGGTTTTGAGGATGTTACATCTTCAACAAATTACTAAATAAAATCGTACACCTAATGATGCTCAATTTCCCACTCTTCACCAGTTTTTGACTCGGGTTTTTGAGTAGCAAAAATAGGAAATTGCAAAGCTTTCACAAAAAGATATTTTATTTTGTTCCGCCAAATTTGATAATTAGTGTCATTCAACATAATTATCTTACTAGTGCTAATTTCCATGATCGTCGAACATGAAAACCTAGCTTTGATACCAATTTTTTGGGATGAAACCAAACCCGACAAAACAACGCGGAAGCACAATCGATATTCTTTCACTCCCAAAATATTAATTCGGGCAATTATGACAAACCCAATAACATAAAACATCAACAATCAATCCAAATCAACCACAATATTGCAGGCAAAAATAATAAAATCAATACACATAATTTTTACATGGAAAACCCCTTTAAGGCAAAGGGTCCACGAGACTTGAAAGTCCACAAAAATTTCCACTATAATCAAAGTCTTGCTACAATATCACAATCAAGTCACAATAAAGAATATACAACTCAAACAAGGCTATCAACAAATAATCTCAAGCAAACTTTAAGAGAAAATTGAGAATATGACAAAAAGGGGCTGACTTTGAAAAATGAAAACTCAAAGCTATTGCATATAAAATCCCACTTTACACAATTGAGATCCTCGAGTCTACTAACCACAGTAGGGATTATCATCTTTTTATCCTCTTTGATATCTCATATTAAAAGAAAAACCATGATTATTCCCTTACCACTAGAGAAGGCAAATGAAAAGTTAGAAAAAGGAATTATATTCTTTCCAAGAGAATACTAATTTAAATGTCTTTTATATTTTGACTAAAATTAATTAATATAATTATTTATATTAAAAAATTCGGTAAAATATAAACAGTTAATATTTTGTATAAATCAAATTCATATGTTAATTATATTCTTTCCAAAAGAATATTAATTTTCATGTCTTTTATATTTTTACCAAAATTAATTAATATAATTATTTATATTAATAAATTTGGTAAAATATATACAATTAATATTTTGCATGAATCAAATTCATATATTAATTATATTCTTTAAAGAATATTAATTTTCATATCTTTTATATTTTGACCGAAATTAATTAATATAACCGTTTATATTAATAAATTTAGTAAAATATATACAATTAATATTTTGTATAACTTTGTCAAAAATCAACTCAAATAGAGATCAGATAAACCCCGATCAATGATCAACACTTCACTTGGTGAACAAAGCTGTCTTTTTTCTGTTCTTTGCTTTTGATTTTGCCGTCACACACTTTCACACGCACACAAAACAGAATTGTTGTCACTGCCCTCTTTAAATATAATAAGGCAGAAATTTGTGAGCCTTCCCACGTATAGTGGGACACATGAGCACCCACACCAACAGAAAGGAACTAGATAAATTTGCACAAAGTCTTTGATAAAAAGGAAATCGATTTGAAAGGCATTAAAGAGTTCAACTTCATAGGGAAGTCATCCAACAAGCTAAGAAGAGATTTCAAACACTGATAACTGAATCAAGGGTTATCACTCGTTTACTCGAAGATCATTTAAAGATCATTTAAACCTCATATGTATTGCCTATATAAATGTTGTCTATTTGCGTGTTTTGAGAGCACTATCCAATTTGAGATCATTGTCAAGGTACATTCGTCTTTGATATTTTAAGTTTTATGAGAGAGCTCTTTCACTTTTATGTGAATATAATTGAGGAAGACTGAGTGTAAACAGCTGTACAATATTTAGTACAGCTGTATATCCAAATTCCCATTCATTTTCTAAAATTTTTGTACAATATTTAGTACTTAAATTATGCTTAACTTGTTTAGAAGCTTTACTTTGAAAACAATGTAAAGTTATTCTTTCTTTTGAAAAATTTATCCTATTTCCTATAGAGTCTATATTTTCTGGTGGTACTCCGGCTGTTTTACTATGTTTAATTAAATTCATTTTAGAAGGACAGAATGAAAGCTTTTATAATATCTCTTGATGAAAAGGCTTAGAGGTGTATTAAGTGACGAACACATGCAATTATAACAAACACTAATGGAATAACCACTTCCAAACCTATAAATTAGTCCACAAGTGAGAAGAAAAGGTTGCCAGTAATAACTCTAAAGTACTAAATATCATTTTTAGTGGTGTGGGCATGGAAAAATTTAAGATCATTCCAATGTATGAATGTTCCAAGGATATTTGGACTAGTCTCACTTGTCAAAAAGTCCAAATTCTTATAACTAGATTTGAAAACTTAAAAGATAAATGAGAAGAAACTACAATCGCTTTGTCGGAACTCTTCCCTTGCTTGCTTCATCTCGCCTATAGTTCGATAGTATGGCATTCTTTCTTTAGTAAGAAGCTGTAGTAACAAGGCTTGTTCAAACAAAAGACTACCATACACGCCCTTTGCCGGCAAGCTACCCTCGCCTACCTTATCTATAGGCATTTCTATCCGCCCGCGCGCGAGATCAGATCGACTACTCTACTACCATCATGCCGAAGGTCTTTTCTTCAATAGGACGGAAAGGAAAATGAATAGCTTCTTCATAATCTTAGAGGCCCTGTAAACTTTATACTAATTTTTGTGAAATTTCTAATTAAGCTTTTTGCTTGGTGAAATATTTTTTAATGTTAACAAACTAAACATAAATACCAATTTTAACCCCCTAAAAAATAATATTAATATGAATAATAAAACCAAATTCAAGTACCAAAAAGTAAATTTTACCCATTTCATCTTAAATTTATCTCTTAGTACTGTTTTCCACAATTGTGAGCGAGCGAGAGATGAGTCGGTGGCATCCAAATGGCTCCAAGGAACCATCACCCGTCCCTACAACCCATCGCAGGACCTTCCCGTTCCCAATCGCCCCGCCAGGCTCACCAATGTACGTAGCAACTGCCCTCGATTTCCCCATACGTTAACTGCTATTGAAATGGTTCAATAAAAAGATTATGGGTTTTTCGTTTTTTTGTTTTAAGGTTAAGTTGGTGTCGCCAAGTTTGATGCCAAAGCTTGGGAAAGCAGGTAGCTTGCAGAGCAGGCAAGCCATTGTGCATAGTCTTGTGCATACCGAGAGTTGGGCTATTGACTTGTCTTGGGTACCTTTTTGTTTTTATTTAGTTGTTTTGGTTTATGATTATGGTTTGATTTCATTGTTTCAAGGCATTTAAGGTTGAAGAATATCTACCCTTTTGATAATCAGTGAGCTCATTGATTTTTAGTAATGAATGCTTGACTGACATTCCAATAGAATTTGACAACGTTTGGAGTTTGAATTGGGATCCATTCATACAATTAAAGGCTTCAAATTGAAATTTTGTCACGTCTTCAGTTGATTGTTGGGAATTAAGGATTTCTAATTTTAAAGGTTTCTTGTATAAATATGGAGTCTTATGGCTTGAGTTGGTCCAACTTTTGAGTTTTGAGGAATTGATGATTTTGGAAGAAGTATTCTGTATTTGTGTGTATCCATTAATCTTCGTTTATCAATTTGATGAAGGATATAATTGCTCGTTTCGGTAAGAAAGAAGCAATGCCAAGAGAATTCTTTACGGATTTTGTGAAGGTAGCTCAAGATGAAGGCCGGCACTTCAGCCTGCTTGCAGCTTGGCTTAAGGAGCTTGGTTCTTCTTATGGTGCATTACCTGCTCATGATGGGCTATGGGATTCTGCAATCGCTACATCCAAGGACCTATTGGCTCGATTGGCAATTGAGCATTGCGTCCATGAGGTGCACGATTTTCTTGTACTCATCTGCTATTTTAGAAGCATTGGACTAAGGCCTTAATACTGATAAGCTCTGGGGATAACATTGCATTGATGACAATTATAGTCACTTATTTCCTTATTAGTTTATGAACTCGATGAAAAGGCCTGCTTGCCGATTGCCTTCCTATACTCCTAATAGATGGTGTGAGCTTCTCTTGCAGAAATACTCTGTTTTAAATTCCCTTACTATACTTGTTATGTGATGGAAAGTTAAGGACTTGATCCGTTTCGGTGATTGATTATCAGAGCATATATATATATATATATAAAAAGGGAAAGAACGCACAAAGGAATGCATATGAAAGTTCTTTGGGGTCTTAAGTAATGATGGAATGAGTTTATTTCATGTGAATATCTTCGGAACCTTGTAAATGAAATGAAAGACGGTGGACTTAGTGCATCTAAATATGCAACATGTGCACTAATTTACAAAATGTTAACTTTTGATGAATCATCTGAAATATGATGCAGGCTAGGGGACTTGATGTTTTGCCAACAACCATCTCTAGGTTCCGTAACGGAGGCGATGATGACACAGCTGATTTACTGGAGAGAGTAGTTTACCCAGAGGAGATTACACATTGTGCTGCTGGAGTAAAGTGGTTTAAGTATCTTTGCTTGAGATCCAGAAATCCATCTTTGTATCAAGATATCCTGGCACTGGAAGAAAGTGAAGCAGGCAGAAGTGAGACTCAAATGGATAAGGAAAGTGAAGAGGTGATTCAGAAATTTCATGCAATAGTAAGGACACACTTTAGGGGACCATTGAAACCACCCTTTAATGAAAGCAAGGAAAGCTGCTGGCTTCGGCCCTCAGTGGTGTGATCCCCTCGCCGTGAAAGGCCCTGCCTCATGGTTCTTGCAGTAGACGTATACGAACTCCGGTGTTCATCAGATTTGTGTTGCTTGTGAGAACTGTTTTCTTTTTTACTTCAAATTCTGACCAGAATCTCTGAAATATTCCAAATTTTGATAATTAATCATTTTATGTTGACTTTAACCTTGTTGCTTATTACAATACATTGCATCAATATTCAAGTTTCCTTGATTGAAGTAGACTGACCGTATTAGTACCATGTATCAAAGAAAAATTTGTCGGTAAAAATATCATGGAGGTCTTTATACTAGGTGTTTGCTCCCTCTACTTAAAAAATGAGCAAATTAATCTCTATATTTTATATCAAAAAGAAAATTGGTACTTTATGCTAAAAAATTTATTCATTTCTATTATTAAAAACTGACATGATTGGCAGAATAATCAAACAATGATGTATGCCTCATGTTAACATACTGAAACCAATTTTAACCGTAGAAATAGATAATTTTTTAACACTAGAACCAATTTACTCATATAGAGACTAATTTATCTTCTTCTTTTTAATAAATGAAACAAAATACAATCTAACTTACAATTATCGATATTGTACTTTTACCCTTTCTGAATATATTCTGTTTCACGCAGAGAATTATGTTACGTTCTATTTGCACTTTAGGATAGATTGATTTTGATCTGTCATTGTAACCATTCACTGCCATGGATGACCTTTAGAAAAAATGTATCACAAAACTTGGATGATATGTAAAGAAATGTTGCATGTAATGTATAGGTCAATTCAGTAGGCAGAATCTCAATTAAAACCACCAAGAAAAGGAATTGTATACATGAGAAATGTCATTGGAAATTTCAGTATTTGCATTTTCCCATCATACATCATCTTTATTTATCAGATGGAAACATGAAATTGCATAAAAAGCCCTGAAGAAAATGGTAAACTGAAAATATAATGCAAAATTCTACATCAGAAACGATTTGGTTCCCGTTAAGTTGAAGTAAAAAAATTTCGATAACCAGGATTGCACGACGATTTGTCTGTCGCACAATGGAAGTTCCGGGACATAAAAATGATCAGTTTGAAGAATTATTGGCAAGCTTTATGAAAGACATCTCTGCACCACAGCTGATATCTTGGAATCTCAACAACAAAAATGTAATCATAGAAGAAGCCTCCGAATATCACTGAAATTTGCTTTTAATGCTGATACAAATGCTCCTGCAACAAAAATAGCAGAAATCTCAGGCAGGCATCATGCTAAAGTATATATACACCATCCATCAGAAGATTTGTATTTAGATCAGTGATTAAAAAGACTTGCACCACTGCACCACTGCATACCTCCAACTTTGCCATCAAATACACGATGATCAGCAGATAACGTCAAGTTCATTTTTGTCACAACTGCAGGCCTCTCGATCCCTGCACGAAATTTCAATATATGAAACGAAAAATACTTCGTAGCATGAAGTATAGGGAAGCATACTTGACAAGGGTAATTGCATTACCATCACTTCCAACCACCGGTTCGACAAATTTGTTTCCTCTACCAACAGCGAGAATACCAGCCTGCCAATACAACATACAGAGATTTATAGCACCTTATGATGTCCAGATCACTTTCTAATAGCAAAATATATTAGTGGCTTTGATATTCTAAATATTGCCTCTAGGAAAAAGTACAAAGAAAAAAGGAGATCACCACTGTTTTCAAAATGAATATTATCAACAAATGGCAAAAGCAGAACTATGATTCTCCAAATTTATCACTTTTTGTTTTAAAAAAATGTCATTAGACCAACTACTTCTGAAGTTTAAGGCCTGAATGTAACATATTATTTGTGGAAGGCATAAATTGAAGCAACATTAATGTTTGCTCGGCAAAGGCACATGATGTTGACATAGACAATCTAGCTGGGTGCGAGTGAGAGCAAATATTCAGCTCAATCTCAGCATATGTACATGCGTGTGTGTGAGAGAGAGAGGGAGTTACCTGTGGGGGATTTATAATCGCACAAAACTGGTCGACGGGAAACATTCCCAGATTTGAAATGCTGCAAAAATTAGAATTTCTCAATATTTCTTCCAACTATTAAAAAGGCAGTGTGAGAACTAACATCCCATATGTATAAATAAAATCCATACCTGAATGTTCCTCCTTGAAATTCATTTGGTAAAAGCTTCCCAGCCCGTGCCTTTTCCGCTAGTTGCTTGACCTGAAGGCCAAGTTAAAGAAGATAAGCAAGATAAACCAAACCAAGAATTTAAATTGACAATTAATAAAATATTAACTGAAAAGAAACAGACCAGAAGAATGAAAATTAGCTTGTAATTCTGCCCTTGTTGACTATCATCTAGTACATTGCAGATTGTTTTAAGCATCTAGTTTAACTTAAGCTCTATACGCAGTTTTTGGTGATATTTAAAGAAACACTGTTGCAAGCATGTCCAAGTATGTCTTATGTTATCTACCTAGATCTAACAAGCTCAAAATTGAGAAAGCACAAGCTCACATGGGTAGTGGAGCCAAACAAAATTGTTAAACTAAAAAGCGGGTAGAGGTTGAAGATGAAAGTACCTCTGAGGAGATCGATGAAATGGATTTCTGGTCGGCATTCCTTACAATTGGGGTCATTAACCCCTGCAATGCAAATAAAATAATAAGCAGGTTGGTCCATAGAACCTGAGAACATGTTATTGGAAGCGTACCTTCTCAGTAGCAACTGCAATTGATATGTCAACAGAATCACACAAAATTATTTCCCCTTTCTCAACATCCCAATAAGCTGCAGTCATTGACATAGCATACTTTTTAGTTAGAAATAAGCTAAAAGGCTGTAATTTTGGGTGAAAGCTAAATTGTCACTGAAGGGAAACAAGTTACGTGCAAATTGTCCACTCTATAAAAAAGCACTCATAAATTTGTAATTTGATGGTGGAATTTCTTATACATAGTTTGACAAATTAGTAACCCTAGTTCCCTTCCCATACGAAACTTCAAACAAATTAGTAATCTTAGTGCCCATTCAGTTCGAAACTTCTTCAATGCCACATTGTACTATTAACACAAAACATTTTCTTTTTCCTCATTGAGATGTTAAAGGAGGGCTCATACACTCACCTAGTCCTAATGTAAGAACTTCAGATTATATCAAAGTGAAGAAATATTTTATACAGCATGAATACAGTCACCAGAATTATCTTTTCAGACTAAGCTGAAAACCATTTATAGACCAGCAACTACAAACTAGATGTTGAACAACTAACAGAAAATTAGAAACAAAATGACCCCACAGTCTAGGGGCATTTCCCTCGTTAAGGAATATTAAAGTTCTGGTCTGAGAGTGAAATAGCAAGCAGGGCTGGGAATGGAATGAGAGCAGGCTACCTCCCACAAATAATTTGACAACTCAACGGTAAAAATATACATAAAGGTATAAAAGAATAAATACAATTTTTTTTCTTTTACAAAAGAACTCAAAACACATTTTTTGACATGCATCAGTTTAAAAATGTGGGACTTCCAATGTTTACAGCAGTAAAACAGATTGGAATCTAGTCCAGGAGAGAAATATCACCCAACAACTCCAGCAATCTTTACATCTTACAATTGATCATATGCTCTTATTACTTGCCTTGGCTTGGCTCCTATATCATGTTTACTCAGAAATCAAAGAGGACCCAACTTTAACAAAACTACGTCTTACCATTAGCTTCAGGTACATTTTTTAGAGCAACTGCAACCGCTTTTATGACAATGTCATTGACTGAAACTTTATTATCATGCTTCTCTGCAAATTAAGAAAGAATAGAACAATTAGCAGTAAGCCAAACCAAGGACATGGAAAATCAATTTGATTATACGGGAATCTATTCAATACCTTTAAGCTCCTTCCTAAAAGAAAGAAGAGGATCCAGTACAACATCTGATGAACACAATAAAACTGTTAAGTTCAAAGGATTAAATGCTACTAAAACTTGTAGATAAATATTTTATGTTCCAACCTGAAGATAAATACAAATGTGGTGTAGTCTGTTTAGATTCCAATAACCTCCTTGCAATAACCTGCAGAATGAACAAAAATGCAGTATCAAGAAGGAACCAAGTGTTCACCAATACATCAACTTTCCATCATTAACTCATTAAAACCACATAAAACAAAGTACTAAGTAATAGAGATTGGTCAGAACACTATTCAAATATAAAATTTAGTAAGAAAAAATGCATGAAAGGAGAAATCCAAGAATACCAAACAAGTAGATCGATTCAAATATGTCTTACTATTAACAACATTTGACAGTACAACGAATTAAAAGGTTCTCAACACTCAACAGATGTTATAGCAGTAACAGACATTTTTCTTCCAACTACTTAGATTGAAGTTCTTCTTTGAGAATACTGCTAATTATATGGCCATTCCATATGCATTTGACACCAACAAAATCTGAAAGGCACGCCTGAAAATGGAACCCAGAAAAACAGCATGCTCCCCAATCTCTTAAATATCTTGATTTGATCACATGACCGTTTAAAAACATACTGAGCTTTATATTCTATAGATTACACAAATTTCTTTTTAACCATTATCAATTATAAATCATTTTGAAAAATAAAGTTTAATTTAAAATATATTAATAATTTTTTGAAATGGATTTGTACATTTGATTAAAAATATTTCCGGCCTTCGAACATAAAATTAATATACAGAGGTTTTTTTCAACATTTTTTATTTTTCTTTAACTTCACTTGTTTACTTTTTTAATTACATTTTTGCTTTTTAAGGTTCATCCCTTTTTAATTGTGTCAGCTTCTCTTTGTATTGGGTATCGAGATTTTCTGTCCCACCCGCTTTTGTTTTCCTTCTTTTTCTGTCTTTTTCTTCTCTCCTCACCCAGTCACAAGAGTACAATGGATCCAACCTATATCCCGTGCCCTTGTCTGTGCCATGTCGACACAGGTCCAAGAAGCAGAGAATAAGTTTAAATAAAATAAAATAAAATAAGAAAACCCTAAGACTCAAATCCCTCATCCTATTCAATCAATAACCTGCAAATCTATTGTGCGATAGCCATCAAAGCCTGGGTCCTTTAAGCGAACTCAGCTTAAAATAATTGACTTGTCAATGCAACTGAGTGATTAAACAATTACATGCAAACTCTGCAAACCAAGTCCTTCAACTGTTGCTCCCTTTAACTTCAATCAAATGCACTCATGTAAACCTCCCAATTTTGGCAAAGCTCCTAGCACCATTTTATTTCCAAAATCTTCAACGTTACCATCTGCCTTTACCATCAGTTTTTAGCACATACATATTAATTTTCTTTTGTTGAATTTGTTATGCATAATTTTTCCAATTTCCAACATCAATCTAAAGTTTATGAATAGGTTGATTTTTATCTTTAAATATTGACCTAGTTAGAAAGTACAATGCCAAAGTCTCTTTCATATCAGCTCCCTTATAACAGGTCAATGAAACGTACCTTGCGTATTTGAGTATTGGGCAAGTCTTCAAAAGAATCTGATTGCTGGGGAGCCTTTGACTCAGGCCTCACAGAAGGAGATTTCTGAGAGCTGGTTTGAGGTGATGGTTTTGACTTCTCAGATGGAGAAATTTTGGGAGATCCTTTTCCAGACTTAATTGCAGCCAAAACATCCCCTTTAAGCAAAGTACCATGAGGACCTGATGCCTTCAATGATGATGCATCTAATCCATATTCCGAAATAAGCAACTTGGCCGATGGACTGATCTTTGTAAAACCAGACTTCTGTTCTCTAACTTCACTTTTTGATTCATTCTGTGTTGGTTCTTGCTTTTTGACAGCTGAATCACCAGAAGCAGAAGTCTTCACAGCTTCGATATCATCTGGATCTTCAACCTTGTAAAGTAAGAAGCATTAGTAACCATGTGCTTGAAGTAATTGCCATTAACTTGACTTCAAAAAAATTCTGTGACTAAATATAGAGATGTCAATTTACAGCAATATGAAATAAGTCAACTTAAAAGCACATAATGACAACTTACTGTTATTGCAATAGGTTGACCCACAGCCACATCCTTTGAACCTTCAGGAGCCAGTATCTTTGCCAGGTAGCTGCACCCAACAATTTCAACTCACAATTGTAAGCTTATAATTAACAGAAATTAACCATAGAAATAAAAATCATGTCAATCTCAAATCCAAGAAAACCTTTCTTTTGCTATTAACCCATAGAAAAAAAATCCTTGCTTCTTGATTGAACTGTGTTCAACCAGCTATTGTGGTCAATTTCATAGGATTTGACTTATCTAACCACATAAATACAGTCCAATTTTTTCACAACGATGTGTTCTTAATTTGGCATCTTATTAGTAGTATTTTTTTTTAAACTGTCAGTCCTGCTATATTTGCATTATGGAAAACCCATGCTTATGCCTCACAATGATGTTTATGCCCAATGATTTGAGGGTATATAGTTAAAAAGGCCTTGGTTTTGCTGACAGCCAAGCGTAATGAGCATATATGAATATGGTCAAATTCCCTTGAAAACAAGTATAAAATAGTAATAGTTACTATCCAAAGGAGATTCTCATCTTGAGGCATATCGAACACGTCTAGAAGAACCATTTTGAAAGACTCGTGCTTGATACACTATTTCTCATCCTTTTCGATGGAGAAAGTAACAAATGATCAGCTAAAGAAATTAAGTTAGCATGAAGTTTACACTATCTATTGGTGTCCATTGGTGCTTGCCCTACAGGCTTGCTATCACATATCAGCAATAAACTCCAAAGCAAGAAAGAAGATTACCCCTCTTCAAGGCTCTCAAATTCAAGGGTAGCTTTGTCAGTCTCAATCTCACATATAATGTCCCCCACTTCTATCTGCTCAATAGAGTTAGGCATATCGATGGGAACAAGGTCATTATTCACTCAAATAGAAAGAGATAGCATTTGAAAGTAATCACATAATGTGTGCTAATAAAAACTAACCTTCTCCCCTTCTTTTTTCGTCCACTTGAAAATGTTACCCTGATTCTGTATAAGAAAATATGAAAAGGCAAACATAAGCTTTGCAGTAAAAATGCCAGAAAAGTAGGTTCATGTTTTAACCTATATTTTCTTACCATTGTGGGAGAGAGTGCTGGCATTCCAATAACAATGTGTGGAGGAAGATCCGATGCTTTGATGTTAGTAGAACTTGGTTCCTCTTCCTTTTCGGAGTTTCTGACATCCTGATGAGCTGTTTTTTCCTCAACATCCGATCCAGCCCCAAGTGTAGAAGGGATCTTCGTGATATTTTCTTCATCCTCAACCTTGTGAACACATTCAAATTAGTATTAACAAACTGTTCATTGCATAGTTGGTACCCAATGAAATTTATTATTAAAAAGCATAAAAAATACAAATTCAGATATCAAAAGCTATTCACTGTAGAATAAGATAAATTTTATTGTTAATCAGAAGGTACTTTTCCAATGACATTGTTGATACTTTTTACAATTTTTATGAGCATAAGCCCTATTTATATTGTTGTTATTCCTTAACCTTTATCGAATTCTAAGGAGCATAAAAAGAAGTGGTTGACTAGAAAAAATTGGTAAGCAGAGCAGGTGTTTATTAGATCAGAAATGAGTGTAGAAGGCATGATACAGAGGATAAGAAAATCACCAAGTGCCAAGCAAGACTCTTTGCTTCTAGAAAAATTCAAAAAGAATCAGATTTCACAAATTTATTTATTGTATGCCAATAAAGGATTGACAAAAGAATAAAATACCATTACTGCAATGGGTTGCCCCACAGGCACATCTTTTGAACCTTCAGGTACTAGTATCTTGGCCAAAAACCTGCAGATAAGCACTCCAACCATAAGCGAAGGTAACAGAAATTAAGGATGGTAATGAAATTCAATAATTCAGGTGTGCGTTTCGGTCAAGATTAACAAGATGAAACACCACAAGAAAGCTGTATAAAGGGATCACATGAAGCAATAGAAAGTTGTAAAAGGAAACTGAAAATTCCATAGGCAGAGCAACATTTACTGGGATTACCAACTATGCCACTCTAAGGAATAAGTTAGGCCATAAATCAGAAACCGTGTAAGTTGAAAAAACTTAAAGCGGTAAGAAAGAATATAGTTTACCCTTCTTCAAGACATTCAAACTCAAGTGTCGCTTTATCTGTCTCTATTTCACACAGTATATCACCAGGTTCAATCTGTTAGATAAGCATCAATGATGAGGAAATAAATCATAATGAAAGAATTAAATAAATTAAATCTCTGCAACCTATCACAAGATTTTCTTTTTCTTTTTTAACAATCATCTTTAGTTTATATCTAGTTCAGATGTAAAGACCCCATACAACCTACAGTTTCCAGTAATTACTTATATAACTGACCTTATCTCCTTCTTTCTTCTTCCATTTTGCAATGTTACCTTGGCTCTGCACAGGAGCAACAAGTATCACAAGCTTGACCATTGGAATAACAGGAGGAAGTCTATATCCTAGCAAATTTATGAGGTTTAGCTTTCCAAAATATATTACCATTGTTGGAGACAAAGCAGGCATCCCCAGCACTGTATGCTCTGGAAGGTCTGTAATAGCATAACTTAGTGATAAGCAAGGTTACAAATCTTTGGCAGATATCACAACAAAAGGACACATGCAAAACCTAATTGCAAAAGAAGAGGAAACTTTTACCATTTTAATAAGTAGGCATGAACCCAGAACCTACTCTAACCCCTCCCCATACTTTTAAAGCTACGCTAAGGCCCAACAGCCCACCAATGCATTATGAGACTGGAAAATTATTTAACTCACATAACCAGAAGTGATACATTCCAATTTGAATCATTGAGATAATTTACATGTAAGCTGAAGAATATAAGTAAAATATTTTCAAATATATCTTGCACAAAGACAATGTACTGATTCACTATCAGCGTAACCAGCATTTGTCCTTAGACATCAGAGAGGTAAACATGACATCCAACCAATAACCTACAAGTAGGAACAGCTAATTCTTTGGCACATAGTATATATCACTCAGGCTAGGAAGTTAAGTGCTCTTTGGCCAGGCAGATTTATAAATACTGAGAAATCTAATAATGAACTGTAGTATCATACATAAGAATACTTGTACCATTAATACCAAATAATCTAGTAAATTGGCTTTTAGAATTTCCGCCACTCCTCATGCAAAATTGTTTCTGATTAATAAAATATAGATGATTCTTACTTCAAAATATACAAAAATTTTATGAAAGTTTACAAGTAAATAGCCCTTTGCCTAGATAAATATCCATGACTGGCATTAAGACATAAAATCAGCGCCCAGCATTTGCCAAGTGCAGGTTATGACTCTACTGCAAGAAATTCATGCAACAGCCACTAAGTACTATAAGTAGACTGAACCAATAAGTCGATTTTGTAATAGATAGACAAAGAGACTAAACAGTCAGGCTAATCTAGTTAGCATTTTTTTTATGACCCAGATACCAATCATAAGATCATATCTACTTTACAGTTACTTGAAATGGAAAAAAATGCAATGAAAAGTAAACCACTCAGAGGCACGCTGTCAAAAATTTAAAAACTAGATAGCCCTATATGGGAAGAGGGAAAATTTTTGAAGTAAAGATGGAATATACCTGAAGAAGAGAAATGGCGAACTCCAATCTGCAACTGCAAAACCTATTATATCTGAAAACAACCTTATTGTAGAACAGTACAAGTAAAAATTAAATACCAACCTTGAACTTTGATGAATTACCGTATACTCCAATTATGGTGGACAAAGCATTGGACCTGCTATGGGGGGGAAAAGCTGGTAAGATTCAGAAAGTATGCAATCCAGCTACACGTGTCCAAATAGAGGCATGATAAACCAAATTGAGTGAACTTCAACACAATTCCATTATTTAAACAAAAATGTATTAGTTTTGGGTTGGAAAATTAAGAAGGGAAAACAACATCGACCCAACACAAACTTCAGTTAAAAGTTATCCCCTAATATTTGTTTGGCTAAAAATTTGCATTACACAAGCAAAAGAGGTCACCCTGACAAATACAAAGATAATGGGTATAGGTTTTAAAGCAGGTACATGAATAATTACACAAGTAAAACCATTGCACAAATGACTAAAAAGAAGTAGTAATAAATTTTACTCCTGAGAAATAGGAATCCAATAAATGCAAACCTTAAGCAAGATCCATCCCAGTCCTTGAAAGGCCTTTCCACATTTGAACTGCTGCAGCAGCAAATCAGTAAAAAGGGACGTAAGCAAAACAACCGAAACTCATGTAAAGGTGCTGCACTCAACACGAATTAAAGGGCATATCATATAAATGACCAAGAAAAATCGTAATTAAGAACCATAGTCCTACATCATAAGAGTGAACTTAAAATGCTAAACTGCTATATTTCACTTGGAACAAAAGGAAATAGGTTGCTGATAAGGTATACAAGTGAAAAAATTTAGATAGCAAGTACCTTATGCATAATGTAACATAATAAATAAGCCTAAAATTCTCCATCTCATATCAAAACAAAAATTCTCACAAACCCAATTCTGAATATCACTACTTTGTCCAATTAACAAAAAAAGAACATTAAAATGCAAATCCCTATTTGATTTCTAAACTAAAATTCTCACAGGGAAAAAGAAAAGAAAAACCCAAGCTGTCAAAATTATTACTTGCATCAAAAAAGTTTCCGATCAGATGCATACGATGATTATCATTGCAAGTATACAATACCGTTCATGTACATATAAATAAATGGAAAGAAGGTTAAAAATACCGAGAAAGTGGTGTGGGTGAGGCGAAGGAAGATAGAAAACGAGCTCTCAACAGAGATGGGAGAGCTCTTGAGAGAACTGGGTTCCTAAGCCGTGAAACCGCCATTGAAAGGGCCATGAGGATTCGATTTTATTTAACTTACAGTTTCATAAAAGAAAGAAGAGGAAAATGAAGAGGTTCTTTATGGTGTTTATGTGTATGTTTTGACTGATCGATCAGAAGAAAGGTAGATCGAAAATGGCTGCGCCAAAGCGCCTACAGATTCCGACTATACAATTTTTTTATTATTTTTTTAAAGATCTTTTTTAAAATAATAAAAATGAAAACTCCAATAAGCCCATCAACCTTTAAAATAAAATTCTCAGTGAAAATTTTACCCAATTAAGGTAAGGGTGAGGTGGGTTGGGATGGCCGATTGGTGCAGTGCGGTGCGGTGTGTTTAGCTTATTTTTTGTCTTACGTTATAGTATTTAATCTCACCGCCACCGCTATTTTTACACTAACCGTGGGTAAACGTACAACCCATCCAAACTCACCCTAAGTCTTTTTATGTTAAAAAGTTATCAATTAAGCCCTTTAACCGAGACGCAGTTCTAACCTACAAGAATTAAATTTGAATAAATGATTGTCCAAATTCATTTTAGAGGTAGTTTTTTAAATTAGGATGAGCAAAACTCGAGAAAGTTTCATTTCACTCGACCCAAATTTCATGTCACTCAGTAAAATAAGACTCACCAACTCAATTAACTCAAAATTTTTTCACTTGATTTGATCGAACGCTTACCCTTATTTTACACCATATAAACTTTAAAAATATAGAAAGATATTAAAAATAAAAATAAAAATTCAAGTTGAAAATAAATCTGTTAAAAAGAGTATATATAACTTTATTTGGATGTATCTCTTTTTTTATACACATGTTTAACCACACAATAAGATGTAAATTTTTGGATATTGCAATTTTACATCCTGCATTGAAGTAGTAACTAATAATGAAAATGGTTGTCAAACACCAATGCCGTAATCTACAAATTAGATCAAAGAAAAAGCCAACAACATCAACTTAAGAGAGAGAATTTGCCTATGGTGAAATAGTGACAAAAGCAACAACCTCCATTTCTTCTTCTGTTTTATAATTTAATAATCTTTTACAATTTTTAATAAATTTTAAATATTTTATAAATTTAAAAATTATGTTCTGAATATTGACACATAAATGTCCAAATTCAAATGAACTTGGACATTTATTTGTCTCGATTCATTTTAAATTTGATTTGTAAAATAATATTTTTTGAACTTTTATTCCTCGTTTTCTATATATATTTTTAATTTCTATATATTTTTTATAATTTAGAAAACTACATGTAAATTGAATTTGGACAAACAAATGTCCAAATTTAAATGAACTTGAATGTCTATTTATTCAGGTTCATTTTGGACTAGACCTGCTTATAGGCCGGGCCACTCGCTTAGGCCCGTTTAAAAAATAGGAGGATTTAGACAAAATACAATACTTGAAAAATAAGTTTAGGTAAAATTTAAGGCCTATTTCTATATGAGCTGAACTTTGGATAAGATTTTTCTGCCCAAGTCCAACACAGCCCAAATATATTATGTTATAAAAAATTATTATATTAATTATATATGTTAAATAATAAGTTTTTATATATATATATATATATTTATATTTATATTAAATCACTAACCCAATAACAACTAAACTTATTACCCAAAACCTAAAAAAACAAACACTTGCCAAACTAAATAACCCAACCCAAAATATAAATGTTTAAAAATTATATTTAGTAAAATAAAATTTTATTATATTTATTTGTGTTTTTTAATATAATAAAATATTTATTATATTTAAGGTAGTGTTTTTTAATATAAATATTTTTAATGTGTTAGAAAACTTTTATTTTAGCGTCTTTAACGCATTTAGTACATTATATTTTTTTTAAAAGATTTTTAAATAAAAATTATTTTAAAAAATCAAATATGGATGGGTCGAGTCGAGCCCAGGTTTACTTTTATTAAATCGGGTCAAGTTTGGACAAAAAAAGAGTAAGCTCATTTTTCGGGTTGGGTCGAACCCGAACTTGAAATTTTGATCTAAATACCTTACATGGGTTCAAGCTAAACCCGTCTTAGCCCATAAGCACCTCTATTCTAGAATTTTTAAAAAAAAAAATTAATTTTACTTATGTGAAATGCCACGTCAACCTCAAGACTATCGACCTAGTGGCCGTTAACGACCACATCAACTTAATAACAATTAACATCAAAAACTATTGGTCAAATGACTTAATTAATGAATTTCTGACTTTTGAGAGTTTAATTGTGTGTGTGTTTTTTAAAGGGACCTTATTGATTTTTTTTTTTTTTATGTTCAAAGATTTATTGGACCCTTAGCCATTATATTCTGATAATTTTTTTCATTAAAACTTTCTAAGTAACGATAACTAATCAATTTTACATAAAATAATTTAACGAAGTCACGTCAAAGATGATATATAATTGAATTAAATATGAAATTAAAATATGTAGTTTCACATGAAGTCAAATATATTTTTTATGAAATAAATAATATATATTCAATTTTATTTTATAATAAAAATACAAAAATAAATAAACTAAATATATATTACATAGATAAATAATAACAATGGTAAAATTACCTTTTTATTTAAAATTTGCTTAGTAAATAAATCTTAAAGAAACTTACGAGATATTCTCCAAACTTAAAGGGATAAGTGGGCATTCTTGAAACCATTGATGTAAGTGTAAATGATACACTAGTCCTACTGCATTGACAACAATATCTATATCAATCGAGCTAAAATTTATTGGACGAAAAATTAGTGTTTTAGCTTTCCTTGAAAATGCTCAATTTTTATTTAACTCAAATTGGAGAAAGCAAGGGAAATAAATATTATTTTTTATCCTCCTTATTTTTTACACATTTATTTTATAAAAATATTATAATTTTAAAAAATCTTACAATCAATCATTTTCTTTCCATTTTATTATTTAACCAATTACTTATTTTTCTATTATTACAGCTTGTTTGGTTCACCGTGTTGGGTATGCGATTATGCCTCTATTACGCGCGCCCCACCAATTCCTGCGCTTGGTTCACTGTAATGCCCTATTACGGGCTTATGCGGTTACGGACGTAAACGCGATATTCCCTGCTTCCTGGCCGATTTGCATTCCCTTCCAAAAACCACGATTACCCTATTACGGACGCATTCCCGAAAACCTTCTCTGTTTTACCCTCGCCGAAATCGACCTGCAGCCCCTCCCTCTCCCTCCCTTTCGAAATCGCCGAAATCGACCTCCCAACAGAAGCCGTTTCTGCAAAATCACCTCCACCCTCTCCCTCTCCATCCCTCCCGAAATCGCCTCTCCCGTTTCACTCCATTAGGGGTGAGCATTCGATCGAATCGAATCGAATCAAAAATTTTCGAGTTAATCGAGTTTTCGAATCTCATTTTATCATCCTAACTTTATTTGAAGTTTTCTCGAATCGAGTCGAGTGAGATGGAATTTAATCGAATCGAATCGAATATATTTGTTCGAGTTAAATTTTAAAAATAATTTTGGGTCCTTGTAACCATTGTCACCCATCGTAATAAAATTTGTCCACCTTAATCAAATTTTTATTAACTTTCATCACTTCATAACTTATTTATTAATTTTTATATATTGGTTAGCTTCTTTGCTTGCTTAGTTGTTTCAATTATCTTGATTCTTGTCACTATGTATTTTAGAATTAAAAAATATTAAATGTAAAAATATGATTTTCAATAAAATTATTTTAAAAATAAAATGTGAAATTGATACCAATATAAAATTTAACACTAATATTTTATGGCATAATTAATAAATCAATTTTAATATAAATATTCAATATGACTAAACAATTCAATAATATAAATAATATAAAATGTGAAATTTAATTTAATAATATAAATAGTAGATATAAATAAAATTATTACTATTTATGTTTAGTGATTTTTTGGATAATTTTGATTTTTATTTGAGAGTAAAGGGTGAGAAGTAAAAGTTTAGGGAAAAATAAAAAGTTTTGGAGAATAAAAGTTTGAGGGAAAGTAAATAGGGGGAGTAAAATTTTGGAGGGAAAATATTAAAAAAAAATTGGAGGGGGGAGGGTTTGGGGTAGATGGGAGGTGGGATGGGAAGGGAATAAAAGTTGGAGGAAATAAAAATTTTGGGGAAAAATAAAAGGTTTTGAGGGTTTGGGGGGTTTTAGGGAGTAAAATTTTGAGAAAAAATAAATGGGAGAGTAAAATTTTGGTGGGAAATGGATTTTGGGTAGATTGGGGAGTAAAAGTTTTGGGGGGAAAATGGGAAGGAGTAAAAGTTTTGAGGGAAAAGTAAAAAGGTTTGGGAGTTTGGGGTAAAATGTAAAATATGATAGTTTGATATTCGAATTATTCGAATTATTCGAGTTATTCAAATTAAAAAACTCAACTCGATTCGAACTCGAAATTCAAAAAAAAATTCGAGTTGATTAGAATAACTCGATTAACTCGAATAACTCGATTAACTCGAATAACTCGATTTGTTTAACTCGAAATTCAATTTTTTTTCGATTTTTTCAAGTCGAATCGAGTTTTGCTCACCCCTACACTCCATCGTCTCAGATCTCCGGCCCAACTGTTTCGGTAAGTGGTTCTTCTCTTTTTTTCATCTCGGATTTTTATTTTCTTCCTCATGATTTTCTTTTTTATCATTTTATTTGTTTATTCCCACCGATTATTCCCACCGGCCGAATGTTGTTTATTTTTAGAACTGATTTGGTTTAGTGGATTTTGCCCAATGATGGAAAACTCATTGAATGGAGCGATTCAATCGATTTTCACTTTAGAGCATTTACTATCATCATCGTTGTTCAATTCCTTTTCCTCTTCCTCTTCCTCCCTTCGCTTTCTCTATCCTTTCCGGTTCCCGCCGATAACTCTCCTCTTTCCTGTTCTCTTTCTATTCTTTCTATCTATAATTCTATTTATCTTCTTATTGACACAGATGATGGTTGATAAATTCTTTAATGAAAACCAGTTTGTTAATCTGTGAATGACCGATATAGCTATGAGATCCGAGGGCTTTGTTGAACATTTTGATTGTAGGATTATCATTCTTTTTTTCTCATGTGATTTGCATCTTGATTATACTCATGCGCACCTTAGTGAATGCATTGTTATTAGCGGTTTTCGCAATGGGATTGTATTTTTGGTCGTTAATTGGCCCTTAGTAACTCCAAAGACAAGATGGAATTGTAATGCTATCGAATAGTTGTATGATCTCATTGGATATGTTGTATGGGTCTTTAGTTTCATTTATCTTATGAACTATGTCAATCTCACGGCAATGTCATACTTGAAATTAGTCTTTTGTTGCTAGATGAAGCTTCATTTCCTTCTTGATGCTTTTATTGCGTCTATTTCATCAATTATTGTATCCGTTTGTAATTAGTTGCTAATTTGAAACCATTAAACATTTTAATTGTCTGAGAAAATATTGTGAACCCTTTTTCTGGTTTAATCCCAACTGGTATTTGTAAGTACGTTACCTTCCTAGTGATTCACTATGGTTCTAGTCAATATTTCACTGCTTTTGATACCATCTGTGTGACATATGCTTAATGAATTTCAAAGGTTTTGGCATGTGTCCAATGGCGAGAAGAAGCTGATACATTGGGTAGTTCTTTTGCTACTTAGTCTTGTTGTTGTTTACCTTTTTCACCGAGCTCTGAAATTATTGATTGGAATGAAAGTCATGAGCATCACTATTGTTGAATTATGTTACTAAAGTTATATTTCTTTCTTTGAAATATATCTTCCTTTATTGTTGTTATAGGACTTTTAGGGTATCTAAAGCTTGATTAGAGCCTTGGTGACCATTGTACCTTTTGCTTTCTCAGTATATACTCTTTTAGTAAATCATAGTTTCTTCTTTCAGTGATGTTATGTAGGGTTTTAGAAACCCGTGCCTTGGGTTTCATTGAGACTTATTGTCGCTTTTGCCCCATGATGGAAAACTCATTTTGATTGAATGGTTCGGTTTTCTATTCTTCTCGCTTTTTGCATTCCACCTCCTTGTGGAGGTTCACAATATTTTCAAGGTTCACAATATGCTTACTGCTCACGATCTGTGTTTAGTTTTTTTAACCAAATCCTTGTGGCATTTGAATGGCAACCTGTTGTTTGTATTTTACGGAACCTATAGATATAGACCTCATATTGTTGAATGAATTGCATGCTTCTGCCCTTGTTATTTGTTCTTTCTTTTCTTTTGCTCGTTCTTTTGCTCGTTCTTTTGCTTAAAATGCGGCTGTCTGTCACTAGGTTGATTGGTTGATTGACTGTGATTCCTTTGCTGTAACTTTGCTTAAAATGCTTAGAAGTGTAAATTCTTTTGTATATTAGCACCCTTGTTAAATTTCTTACAAGTGAGGTTCCAGTAAATTGATGTTCTATGTGAACTTCTGTAGGTATTGGACTGTTAGCTACCGATTTGCTCCAGACATAAATCGCTTGTGTCAAGTCGTAGTTGCATTTCAAGAGGTATTTTATAGCGCAATTCCAAAGAATTGACTGTTTTTATGGTTTACTCCATAGTAATGTTTTTATAGTTATATTTTGCAAGTGTTGATGTAATAAGTCGATTTTTATTGGTATTGAATTATTTGAATTTGGGATCAATTTCTTAAGTTGAGGTAGTTTGTAAATTTTAACCGAGAAATTACGAGACTTATACAACGCATTAATTAAATGTGTATATTCATATACAACTCATTAATTAAATGTGTATATTCATATACTACTTATTAATTAAAAATATTTCTAAATAATTAAAATTAAAATATTATTTTAATAATATTACATATATATCGACTTTTGAACCATTATAAATTAAACCAAATCCAATCATGAGTAAAAAATAAAATAAAAATTGGATCATTACATATAATCAAGTAAACAAATTGATTAAAAACATATGGATAATATATTAAAATTGGATCATTACATATAATCAAGTAAACAAATTGATTAAAAACATATGGATAATATATTAAAATTGAATAATTAGATATAATCAAGTAAACAACTTGATTAAAAACATATGGATAATATATTAATTGGATCATTAGATATAATCAAGTAAACAACTTGATTAAAAACATATGGATAATATATTAATTGGATCATTAGATATAATCAACTTGATTCTAAACTACGGTTAATGTTAAATTTGTAACATTGTTGTACACAATTTAGTTAAGATTCTAAACTAGTATTGTGATGTGGCAAAACCGTATAACATAATAAAATTCTAAAGTTATTTATTACGCTAATATTTTTTTATTGTAGAATAATTAAATTATTTGTTCCACAAATGATATTTTAGCACATTAAATATGTATTGCGCTTTAATAATAATAAAGTAGATTATAAATTATATTTAATAATAATTATTTAAATTATATTTTATAGTATTATATATTATGATTTTAGTAAATTCATATAAGAATAAGAATTTTATTAAATTATATATTATTATTAAATTATATTTAATAATAATTATTTTAAATTATATTTTAGTATTATATATTATGATTTTATTAGTAAATTCATATAAGAATATTTATTAACAATTTTATTAAATTATATTTTATAACAATTATGTTAAAATATGATTAAATTATTTATTATTTATTATTTATATTAATAATCTTATTAAAATTTAATAACAATAACAATAATCATCTACCTTAAAAAAATTCTGCTAAGGGTATTCTAGTCATTTTAACTTTTTTCCTTATGCTATTACACATCTATTCCATTCAACCAAATACAAGAATACCATTACGCCTCTATTCCATTACATTCAACCAAACAAAAGAATTACCTATTAAGCCTCTATTCCATTACGCCTCTATTCCATTACAGCGAACCAAACGTGCTGTAACAATTTCAACTATCCAAACAAAATAATAAATAATCATTTCATCCTTCACATTCAGCTCTTTTACTTTCCTTTCATTTTCTTTCCATCCAAACCTAGTATTAGGATTTTGGAAACCCAACTTTTTCCTTTGGTCTTATCCAATGGCATGATCGACCTCTTGTCAGTCATGACACATTGTCCCTACCTTGTTTTCCATCTTCCACTTTCTACTACATTTTCCTTCTACTTTCCCCTTTTTGCTTCCATCTTTGTTCTATCCTTCTCTTTTTCTTCTTTTTCCCTTGTCACTGCTTGGGTTTCAAAGGGAGTTGATGGGCTTTGTTGTCGACTTCTCCATGCCAGGATTGACTTCTCATTTGATGTGTGTTTGTCCCCTCTCAAATTTTATTTTGTTGCTTGGGTTCTGCTTGTGTCTATCTATATTTTTGTTATAGGTTTGGATTAGGTTGCTCTACATTAACAAGGATGGATCAATGCATTAGGGAGAACCTGTTTTGCACTAATGGTTGCTATTGATTTCTTTGGGTTTGATCCATCCTATGTTGTTACATTTGAAGTTTTGGCTTCTTTACAAAGTTTCTTTGCCCTAGTGCCTTTTTTTCTTCTTGCTTCACATGGCTATTCTTGAAATGATGTTCATGCAATTTGTTTTTGGTTCTAAGTTAAGTTAGAAATAATTTGGAAAATATGTTTGTAAGGCCTAATATTTGCCCAGGCCCGCAAACTAAAAAATAAACTAATATAAAAACAAATTAAAAGTCCAAAATACAAACACTAAGCCCAGATTATAGACCCAATTAAACCTATGGCCCAAAACCTGACTCAGCCCAAATGGCCCAACACCAGAATACACAGCAGTAAACCCTAGCTAGCCTATTGGGCCGCACAGCCTCCAGCGCCTTCGGTCTTCCTCTCTACGCGCTCCACGCCACGCGCCTCCAGCTAGTCTCTGCACCATGCCACGTCACTGTACGGCCTCCGTACACCTGCAAAAACCCACAGCACACAAAGAAAGCAGGAAAAGAGGGCAGAGAAAAATGATGTATTTTGATTTATTTTTCTTTTCGATTCGGCTATATAAAAGCCATTTTTCAATATTTTTAAGGAGAACACACGCATATTCGAATACAAGAAAAAAAAAGGTTCGAAGTTATCGAAAAAACATAAATAAAAGATCGATTATTTTTGGAAAGGTGGTTCTTTTTTTCTTGTTTTTCTTTCTGTATTTTTCTTCTGAGCGGTTTATCTCTTCTGTTTTTTTGGTCGCATACATATAGAGGTAATAAAAAAGGGTTTAAGGGGCGAAGAGTTACCTGACCTTGCCTACTCCGTCGCCATCGGAGATCGAGCAAAGGTTGAAGGCTCTAGGGCGGCCTGGTCGTTGACAGCGATCTGCGAGGTGGGTTTCAAAACCCTAGAAGAGGAAAATGGGGGGGCTAATGTTTAGTTTTTCTTTAAGTCTGTTTAAGGTTATGCTGCTGATTTTAGGGTTTTAAAGTTGGTATTTATAGTGTGAAAAACGACACCGTTTAGGGCCTGTGTCAATGGCTCTGAAACGGTGCCGTTTAGCGGCCATACCCGATGACCCGATCCAACCGCGGCTAGATCCGCGCGTTTTGGTAGGGGGAGGGATAATTGCACTCTCGGTCCTCTCTCTTTTGTTCTGGGTTCAAATCGGTTCTTTTCCTTTTTTAAATTTCGCCCTTTAATTTTCTCTTCATTTCATTTTGGTCCATATCGCAGAGCTGCATTTTGGGAGGATGGGGAATATTTCCCAATTAGTCCCCCATGTTATTCACGCACTGCATTTTTGTCCTTCAATTTTATTTTATTTTCGCTTTTTTTCTTTCTGATTTTGTTTTAAAACCAATTTAATCCTTATTAGCTTGATTTAATTTGCTTTTTTTTAACTCATTTAAGTATTTATATTTCATTATTTTTTTGATATATTTAATTTTTAAATCTAACTTTATTTTTATATTTGTGCTTAATATTATTTTAAATCCTTTATGAATGTTGTTTAAATTTATCACATATTATTATTTTAAATTTATCATATAATTATTTTAAGTTTTCATGTATCATTCTTCAAATTTATTATGTATTATTCTATATATTTTTATGTAAATTTAATATTATTTATATACCATTTATGATATATTATTAATCCCATATTATTCTATTTTTACTTATTCTCATATATATAATTTATTTCTTTTTAAAACCTACTTTATTATATTTCACCCATTTCAACTTTTTTACATGTATTATCATGTATGTATTATTTATTTAGATTAATATATATATATATATAGATATTATTATTTTATATATTACTTATTTGGATTTTCCTCATTTGTAATATTTACTTTAAGATTTATTTAGATATTTTGTTTCACATATATATATATATATATATATATTAACTCCATTTTTATCTATTTTAAATTTTCTTGCATATTATTTATTTTAAAATTTTATACCTACACTTTATTGGTTTACAATTTTCTTTCTTTCCTGTTTTTGGTTATTTCAAAACTTGTACATTGGGTTGGTGTTTGTGATAATTTGCTTGTTTCTTAGTTTTATTATTATTATTATTAGGTTTTAAATATTAATGTTGATATTTATATGTGATGTGAGATTATTGCCTTTATGTGTATGGTATTTGTTTATTGGTATTTATGGATTATTTGTGTTCATTAACATATGGGTTTACGAATTATCGCCTCGCGTTGTACGTTATTATTCCATTGTTTTTATTTGTTAAAAAAATTACGTTTAATATCACTCAAGTATCAAGAGCATTTTTATTCAAAAAGTTTTTCAAAGATAACACAAAGTTCGGTATTTGGGATCCTCGAAAGAATTGAGCTCTAACGTATTGGGTTCCAATTTTTCTCGTCGAATCTAAATAACCGAGATTATTCTTTAATCAAAGCATACGCATAAAAACTCATTCTCGGGAATTCGATACGTTGTGTCCTAACGCATTGGATATGTCATGTTGTTTTCTCGAGATAAGGATTTTCTCTAAAAAATAAAAATAAAGGCAATATTCGATATTTAGGAATTTTGTGAAATCGAACCCTAACTTACTGGGTTTTGATTTTCTCATTTGACCCAAATAATCAGATATCCTTCTCAAAATGCATAGGTTTTAAAAGTCAAAAGATAAACTTAATTCTGAGGATTTGAAATGTTGCACTCTAACTTATTGAGTGTGACAATTTATTTCTTTGAAATCAATGAGCCTTATCATCCAATTCATTTTATTCAAGATAAAAGGATCGTATTTTAAAATCTTTTCAAAATTTCGACATTAAGACATTAAACAATCAATTCGGTACCAATTTTGGGCGTCACGAGGGTGCTAACCCTTCCTCGTACATAACCGACTCCCGAACCTGTTTTCTCAAAATTTGCAGACCTAAAATCATTTTTTAATGGTGAACCTATCACACCTCAATAAAAGATCGGTGGTGACTCCCATTTTATTTTCAAAGTCGATTCCCGTTTTTCAAATTCAATAAAAAAGTGGTTTCGACAATGTCAGGCAAAAATTATTTTTTTTAAAATGAACTTTTGTGGTGATATTTAAAGGAAAAATGTTCAAGAAAATGTATTTATTGCAGATAGTAATTCATGCAATCTATTCTGTTTTATCCATTCATTCACAGGTCTTATGCAATTTGTTCAAAGTTATATTTAGCTGATGGAGGGACCGATTGGATATACATAAATTAGGGTTAAAATAATTTGTAAGTAAATTACAACTTTTTATTTATTAATTACAAATTTATTTAGTGAAGTAGTCAATCCACTAAAAGTACTGCACTAAACTTCTCATTATACATCATTATCAAAGCTACTTAAATTAAGTTTTTGTCCAATGACCTTGTTCTATGTGTGTTACCTTCATAAGATATCCGTGATCCCTTTAAGTTAAATCCACTCACTTAATTCAACCTTTTTTTGTTCATGGCCACTATTTTATCTTTCGTAATAAAGATGATAATTGTTTATATTAGTAATAATAAAATCATTTATCCCAAATAAATTACTCATTGTGATGTTTCATTTTCATAATCCATATAATATCATTGAGAGGATACCATCTACTTTAATTTGAGACAAGCGGAACTAATAAAATTGAGGTTAAACGTACTTTACAATAATTATGGATTTAATCCCTATACTTTAAATTTAGTCATTTGGTTTTTATATTTTTTAAATTTAAAATTTCAGCCATCACTAAATGATAATTTTAAATTCATTAAGTTCATTATTTCCAAAATTTGATGGGACAAACATATTAACATATCTATAATGGGGATATCATGTCGGATTGTCATTTCTATATATTATTCACTAAAATCCAGTTAATGGATTAATAAATCATTTACGTCAAGATTAAAATTTCAAAATTCAAAAGTATAAGGCTTTAGAATGATCAAATTAGAAAATATGGTCTAAATCTACAATTGTAGCATGATATAATACAAGTAATTGAATTTAACCAAATAGATTTGATTGCTACTGTTTGACTTTTTTTTATTTCTCTTACTAGACTTTTTTTATACATTTTTTAAAATTACTCATAGTTCCTTCCTAATCCTTAAATAGGAGGATAATGCGTTTCAGCACACTCAAACTCATGCCCTCCTACACTAACAATAATATCGATACTAATCGAGCTAAGACTCAATCGGCTAAGACTCTTTGAATTGAAATATGAGCTCCAAATACAATATTTACCACTCAAATATTATTATCTAAAATTGTTTTTCGAAGTCATTCTCGAAGGGTAAATGTGAAACAAATTTAAAATACAACAAACGAGAAGGAAGGAAGTAGATTTAAAAAAAAAAAAATATTACGATTTTCGAAGGTGGAGGAAAATTTCAAATGCTTAACTTAAGGGTTTTTAAAAATAATAATAATTTGGGATGGTTTCTCCCAATTTTATGTTATTTTATTTAAGGAAATTATTTGGTATATTAATATTAGTGGAAATAAGGTTAAGGAGCTGATAATATTATTTTAATAAGCAAATTAAATCATAAACATGACATTAGGATTGTCAGTTTAATTACATTTTAAATGATATTTACATTGTCTTATATTAATGGAAATGTTATTGTTAGGGCTCGAATCTTGAATTTTGAGGTGCAAACATACATCATTAACTACTTGCTTTCTAAAATTATTTGTAAAAATAAAAAATTTAAATAGAAATATTTATATTTTAAATTTATTTATACATTTTTATAGATAAAATATTCATAAATCAAATTCAACGTATATATAATTTTAGTATCAAATAGATATGCCTAAGTTCAATCCAACACAAAGTATGGTGAGTTGTCTGTGTCGATACGTGGAACAAGTGGAAGGCTTACATATTTTAACATAGAGTAAACTATCAAAATAGTCACTTTTGTTGATCTCATGTTACATTTTAGTTACTTATATTTGAAATGTTACGTTTTAGTTATTTAGCTTATCGCGTTGTAGGGTTTAGGGTTTAGACTTACATACTTTCCATTCTCTTCTGCTTCTCCTTCTGTTTTCCTCCCTTCTCCATTTCTTTTATTGTAGTTTTTCTATGTTTTCCATTTGATAAAACTAGTCCTTATACTTTTATTTGTTTTTGGACAATTTAATATTTTCGAGTGATGCGAGCTTATGGACTAGTTTTAACAAATGAAAAACATAGAAAAACTACTTTAAAAGAAATGAAGAAGAGAGAAAAACAGAGGGAGAAGTAGAAGAGAATAGAAAATACAAAAACAAAAAAGGAAGTTAAAAAGAACATAAAAGAAAAAAATTAAATTGCTCAAAAAAAAATATAAGGATCAATTGTATAATTTAACATGTCACGTCAGCTTTTCGTTACACCGTTAGCGGAAATTAACGACTCAGTGACTAAAATGTTACAACACGATAACGTAAATGACTAAGATGTAACATTTCAAACATAAGTAACTAAAATGTAACTTGAGATAAACAAAAGTGGCTATTTTAATAGTTTACCCTTGAACATATATATTTGCAGAACAATGTGATAAATTTGTTCTCTTTTAACTAAATCATTAATTTTACTGTATAACATATATGATTTTTATTTGATTGAATCTTTAATTCAATTGGCATCCATCTTATTACAACAAATAAAACAACATGAGTTCAAATAATGCAGATTGGATTAAAAATTTTCGAATAATTTCATTTTAAATTGAAAATTTTAAATATAGATTATTTAAGTTTTCTCTTTTTTGGTTGGGTCATTTAAGTAAACATACATTATGTGTAGGCCCAAGCAATGCATTTTAGGTGTAAAAACATAATGCATGAAATACAACAAAGGTTGGGCCTGTTTTTGCCCCTATGCGTACATAACGCATGAAATACAACAAAAGCTAAGCCTGTTTCTGTCCCTATGTGTAGGCCTATAAGCATACAAAGATGTATTATTGCCCCTATGTGTAGACCTAAAAATTACAAAATTTGGAACAATTACTATTGTGATACGAAAAAGGAAAAAGCAACTTATTCAAAGTTCCCGTGAGTGTTAACCAATCCTTGTACAACGATCCATGATCTTTTTTATTTTTCAATTACCTTTAAAATCTGCAAGAATATATGCAAAGCTGCAATATTAAGTAATTGACTGTTGAGTAATGGATATGATCATGTGAGAGTTATGTGACAGGAATCTGTATATCTTAAACCACAATAAAAAGTTCACCCTATTGATTCAGCTAACTTCAATGGCTGACTTATTAGTTGAAACCCAACTGTCAATTACATGTATATATAACATAATATCAGCAATGTTTCTCAAAACCCCAACATTACTTTCTTTAAAGCTTGCCTCGAAATGGCTTCTCAAACATCTTCACTAATGCTTGTTTTGTTTGTTCTGCTCCACATGGTGCTGTGCACCGTTGAATCTAAGCCTACCACTGAAATTTTCCGACGTCTAGTGGGATGCCGCAAAGGTCACACCGTCCAAGGGGTTTACGAGCTCAAGCAGTTTGTCAAGAAGCTCGGGTACTTGAATTACGATGGAGGCAAACATGGGAAGGATAACGAGTTCGACGACGATTTGGAGGCTGCTATCAAAGCATACCAAGTTAACTATCAGTTGAATATCACAGGCATTCTAGATGATGATACTTTGAAACAAATGATGAAGCCAAGATGTGGCATTGCTGATATGATCATCCATGGAGATAAAAATTCCAAGTCCTTCTATCGAATCGGAGCCTCTCAATACGAATTCTTTATGGGAAATCCGAAATGGCCACTCTCAAAGACTCATCTAACCTACAACTTTCGGTCCAGTGTCGATGTCTACCTTGCTGAAGACATAAGGTCTGTTTGTTTCCGAGCTTTTGAACGGTGGGCAAATGTGAGCCACTTTACTTTCGAGGAAATACCGGAAGACTACATCGCTGATATTGAAATTGGCTTCCATAGTGGCGATCATGGAGATGGCTACCCCTTCGATGGTCCACAAGGGACTCTGGCTCATGCAAGTCCACCAACTGGTGGGAAGTTACACTATGATGCTGATGAAAATTGGAGCACTAGCCCTGGTCCTGATGATATTGACTTGGAATCTGTCACCGTGCACGAAATTGGCCATCTTCTCGGGCTGCAACACAGCTTGGTCCCTGATGCAGTCATGTATGCATACTTCGACTCTGGTATTACGAAGAGGAGGTTAAACAGGGATGACGTTCACGGTATTCGTGCCTTGTATGACTGAAAAAACACTACATAATAGCTATGAATGTCCGCATATCATCTACATTATCTTAGCTGGGTTCATATGTTCCACATTTTCTGTTCAATCAGAACATTTGTAAGCATCAATTTGGTTTATCAATGAAGATTAAACACCAATAAAAATTGATACTTACAAGCAGTTTCAAAGTGCAGAACACATGGATCTTACATGAAACCCTTAATGAGGCAGCTAATAAACGAGAAGTAGTTGATTTTGTTTCATTTTTTTCCTATAAGCTGTGGAAACCTACCATTGGGCATGAAATTCTCCTCATTCATGGCAACCGATTATGATCCTACTAGAACGATCTCTAACTCCCAAATTATAGCTTAAAATTTTAAAAGTTAAAATATGCTATACCTTTTTATGTACTTTAAAATTTTATAATAGTCTTTCCACTTTTTATATTAAAAGATTTGACTTTAGGTGACACTATCATTAATATTTTAAATAAAACAAATAAGATTAAAAAAACGCGAATAAGATGTGAATATATCTAAACGGTAAAGGGATGACAAATTCTTGCCAACCAAATATCGACTGCCATTTTATTATTCTTCTGTCAGATATACCGACATATAGTCCTTCACCTTTATAATAAAAGGCAATACTTTTTGGTCCAACAAACGTGCTTAAGATTGATTTGAGTATAGTTTTTGAAAAGAATACAATCGTCACCATCAATCCATCAATTACTTTAGTGAAATTGATCTGAGTATAATTTTCAAACACTAAATCACCATCACTATTAGATGATGACATGAAAACAAAGATGTTAAAAGAAAACAATTTTTTTCATCATGGTTGATTGAAGCAATTTAGTGGCAGCAAATTATAATAATAGTGGATTTGTATGTATATATAATATTGATGATGATATAGTTTGGTATTGTTATGAACTATCTTTTGATGCATTATTCCAGTTCTTAATTGGATAGTTTAGTTATAATATTTGCTGATTAATTATTGATGCAATTTGATACTAGCATTAATGAGTAATTCACAAAGTTATTTACTAAGTTATATTGGTAATATGTTTTATTCAATTGTCAAAAGAGGAGAATGTTGAAAAATATGAAATTGGCCATTGAGTGTTAGAGAAGTGCCCACTTCCCTAGCATTGGAGTTGTTTAACGACAATTTCTATAATTGAGCATTGGTAATTTATTAAATGATTTGAATGGAATGTGCTGAATATTTGGAAGAAAAGTAGCCCAATTATGAATATCATATTGCTTGGGGAACTCATATTGAAGATTGGACCAAAAAAAGTCACCCAAGTCGATCCCTTAATATGGACATTTGGATTGGATTGGAACTCTACTTGATTGGCTGCCAAGAGTCCATATCTATATTACTTCCTATTATTATATTGTAAGCATTTTATTGTATTACTATTTTAATGTGACTGTTTTAGAACTTTTATGTTAGCAAGTCTTGAACAAAATCTATTTAAAGGAGAGATGTATAGATTACTGTATAGAAGGTTTAATCACTTATCTCGTTAAAGTGAGCAAGTTTTCTTATTAGTGCAATTTGATAGTAAAATTATTTGTATTGTGGTTTTACTTGTTGAGTTCACAAAGGTAAGCTTAGTGGTGAAAGTATTGATCTTCAAGGTTCAAAAGTAAGGAGAATTGTCGCAGGGTGTGTAATAGGTTAGATTCACTGCTTGTAACTGTTGAAAAGAGTGGATATTTCTCACTAAGCTAGGTTCCACAGACGTAAGGAAACTTGTTACACCTCTAACCCGTCTCCGTTGCCGAATTAGGATTATGGAGAGTTATAGTGCAATTCGAGACATTTAAGTTCAAACAAAACAACTAATCAATTTAAATTCTAACATTCACGTATACATTTCAATTATAATATAAAATACAATTATGAGCTTTAATCCGGGGATCATTTTGAAACAAAATAGAAAAATTTGGAAAAAGTTTAAAATTTTGAAAATAGGGGACAGACAGCTATGTGACATAGGGACATGGCCATGTGGCCAACAGTGTGGCAGACTGTGTAACTTTCGAAATGATTTCACACGGCCGTGTCGCAAGCTGTGTGCCAAACCGTGTAATATTCGAAATACTCTCACATGACCATCTCGCGGGCCATGTGTTAGACCGTCTTCAATTCGATGTTAGGTCACATGACCGTGTCGCAGGCCATGTCTCAGACCATGTGACATATTGACTTAGATCACACGGTCGTGTAAAGAGACCGTGTGCAGCAAACGGCTATGTGCACCAAAACTTACCCCTAATGCAAGCCAATTCAAACCCAATTGTTTGGGCACCAAACCAACCAATTCAAGATGTTATCACATGGCTAAAACACATTCGAAAACATCAAAAAAATACCAAAAACCAATCAACCTAGGTGTCTAACCAATGTGCCCTAATTGACGCCGCAATTTATAATCCAAAAATAATCAAAAACCAAACATTTATCCAACACCAAACTAAATTGTACTTAGATTCATCAAAAGCAATATATATTTCCTAGCTAAATGTCATTCAATCATATCATCAATAACCATATTCAAGAATCTACAATTCCAACTCAATTAACACATTAAACATACATAATTAGAACTACTCAACATTCCATCTCTTTCCATACGCATTTAAACAACTTATAATATATATACATCATCATAAACATCAACCAAAATACCACTAGCATTTACAACAAAACCATTTGATCAAGTACCAAAACATATATATATGTTGCCAAATATTACCAATTCAAATACCATACATAAATGACATGGATAAGTCAAACAAAAAGATCCTAACACGTGCCATTCATAACCAACTTCAAAATGACTCAAACATCTACTGAGAAAAGGGATGGATAGTGTGAATGCCTCGACTTAACCTTCCGACCAACCAAGCTTTTCGTGATCTACGAGGAAAAATACACATAACTTGAGCACGTAATGCTTAGTAAGTTCAAATAAAGGTACACATAACTCACAAATAAAATCACTTTACATAACACATATATTATTTGTTTAACCTTTTTAATCAATAACCTTTTCAATTAATAACCTTTTCATCGATAGCCTTTTCAACAATAACCTTTTCAATGATAACCTTTTCACGGATAACCTTTTCATCATTTTCATTGTTTCGAGAGTGCGATGGTATCTTTCAACCATGATCTTTTCCTTTTCAAGTATAATGCCATGATATATTTCAATCATGGTCTTTTCCTTTTCTCAAATCAAGAAAATCCAAACATCATTTCATAAATACGTATTTAAATATATCAATTTACATCATAAATTCAAATGAAATACTTTAAATGAAATGCGAACTTACCTTGGTAGAACTGACTCCAACACGAGACCAACAACTATTCAACTACTTTTGCTTTTCTGTAATTAATGTCCGTTTGGTTCATTTCTTGATCTAAATAATAATTTCATTCAATTAAAATGTTCATATAACTAAAAAAATTAATTCTAGCTTATAGCCCATTTCAATGTGAATTTATAAAATTAACCCTAACATTTTAACTTTTACACAATTTAGTCCTAAACTCGAAATTCACAATGTAATCTGAGGCAAAAAAAAGTGATTATTTTTGTAGTTTACCTAATTAAAAACACTAATTATCTAATTACGCCAGATACCAAATTTAATAGAAAGAAAATTCAAAAGAAATTTAAAGGTAAGCAAATAATAGAATGGAAACCGAGTTGAAATCAATTACATGAAAGTTAAAAATAATTCGATAATATATTTGAAAGTTAATATTTATATCCATTCCATAAATTGTAAATCAAAATTAAATCAATTGGTTCAATCGGTTAAATAAAAAAGTAATGAGTTTGATTTTGTAGTTCAACCGGTTAAATCAGAAATTAACTCATCTAATTCATGCTAACTTTTGAAGGTAGTCAAATTTGACTAAATTGTGGATCCAATGTAGCGTAGCTTATTTCCTCTTGTGTATGAGGCATGAAGATATAATTTCTCAATTAGGCAAATAAAAATAATTAAAAATGTAACACCTCAAACCCGGCCTAGACGTTGCTGCTGAATTCAAAAGTGTTACGAAGAAAAGTTATAAATCTGACTTCCTTTTTATTTGAAATCATCGTAAACCGTTGTTGCTTAGTAAGCCCGATTTGTTTAGAAAACATGTTGATATACTTATTTAATATCAAATCATTATTCGTTTACGTCTTTCAATTAAATCGAATATTTTGCAACGGAGTTTCTTAAAATGTTATATTTTGGTAAAATGAATTGTTTCCTTGAAAATTGTTATTTTCAGAAAAAATATCGTTTTCATAAAAATCGTTTTATCAATCCTTATGCTAGAAAACCAAAATAAAAATCCAAAACCAAAAACAGTCCAAAAAGTCCAGAGAGTCCAAATTATACAAAACTCTCAAAACAAAAATTTAAGTAAGCCAAATTAAAGTAAAAATAGTTTTATGGCAACGTGGACACAACCGAACTCTCGTCGCACCAACCCGCCTAAGTCTAAGGGCTACCTAAAATTATCATACAAATAGAGGATGGGTTTTATAACTCAGTGTGCAACTCACAAAAACAGAATCTCAAATTTAGATACATGGTAGATCAGATGCAAACTTATTTCATAACAGAATCAGAATCAATCCTCTACACACCAGCTCCAACCATCCAACACACCACGTAAGGTATAAAACTCCCACCTAGCCCTACACACCGCTTAGTGTCCATACGACATTTTTTAGAATAATCGCAGCTATGCTGCCAGAATAATGGCGAGATATCGCCTCACACAGAACATTTCCTCCACATAATACATGTCACCTGTAACAACCGATTTTGACCTTATTCGGAACAGTGGTTTCGGAACCACAAATCCGAGTCAAAAAAATATTTTAAAATTATTTTTGGTGTTTATACTATGTGAATTTGTGTGTGCTAAATTTTCGTTTAAAAAATTTATCATTTAGATGCCCGATTTAATAAAAAGGGCTTAATCGCGTAAGTTATAAAAGTTGCTAACTATTTATTAAAGTGTTAATTTGCTATTGTCTTTATAGTGTGGGGTCCTTAAAATGAAATTATTCCATAATTAAAAGAATTGGATGGATATGGCTTTATTTTATAATGATTTTACATTAAATAATAAAGGTTAACTTTGTAAATATATTAAATATGTTAATAAAATATAAAAACAACATGCATTAGTTCATCTTTATTTTTTTGACCGAATATAGCTAAAGAAAAAGAGAAAGAAAAGGTTTAAGGTTTCGGCACTTTAAAGCTTGAATTTGGGTATGTGTTTAGCTCAGTTTTTGTTAATTTTTACGTTTTTGAGATCGTTGCTTCGAATACTACTAGAAAATAAAAGGTTAACTTTGTAAATATATTAAATATGTTAATATATATATATATATATATATTATAAGTATATGACATATTTGGTATATGCATGATGATATAGTCATGAAAGTTGGCATGATTTGCAATTATGGTTTGATATAGTTTGATTCAAGGGAATTAGGTATAATTGATGAAGGAGTTCTTATTGATGATTATAAATTACCTTGTGATTTGGTAGTGGTGTTTTAAATCATGGAACTAAATGTCTAGTTATATGTTAACGTTAAATTTTCTTATATTTGTTAAGTGTGGATTGTTGCTTTGGTATGAGAGTTTCACATTTGGATATGGTGAATAATGAATATATGAATATTCGACTATGGTATTATACTTAAATTGATATATATATATATATATATATATATATATTGTAATTAGAATTGGTATTTGGTATAATGAGCTTTGTTTACGAAATTAGTTTATAAGTGACTTGTTATGTTACAAGATTAATATCTTTATATATATATATATATATAGGTTCGATTTTGGCATGTTTAATGCATTAGTAGATTTGTTTTCTATATTTTATATATATAATGATTACGTTTTAGGAGATGTTTTTGCATGTAAAATGATAAGTGTTTGATTTACATTTGAAAATGACTAGGATACAAATTAGTAAGGTAGTAAATTAATAAATGGCATATTTGTGCATATGTATATATATTAGATTATGGAATTAAAAGATGTAATCAACAATGATGTATGATAATTTAGCAAATGGACTAGTAAAATTGGATAAGTTAATGTTCGTTTGGGTATATACATATCTGCATAATTGAATTATTATTATTATTAAAATTTATGTGGTGATTAGTTAAATGTATGAAAGTTGTGTATTGTCCAGTAATGTCTCGTAACCTCATTCTGGCGACGGATACGGGTTAGGGGTGTTACATCACCCCATAATCAGACATAAACAAAGAATAACATATTTTCGGATATGCATAACATACATACTCGTATAATAGAAATAGAACATGCTTGGTAAATAATAGCTCATATATGTTATACTTTATTTACGTCATGTTTTACACTATCAGACTATAAGATTTCATGCTTAATAGCTTATTTAAACATATACCGACCGCACGGAAGGCCCACAGTCAATCGAGACGACGTGTACGACCTTAGGGAAAATTTTTGAAATTTGGGCTCACACGGCCCAAAACTGCCGAGGTTCACACACGGTTAGCCACACGACTGTGTAGCATGGACAAGCCCCAATTTCGGCTTTTGCCAATAACCTTTTTTGAGCTTCTCGTTACACACCTGGCTCGATTTTAATGCGAAAACAACCTCGAGACCTCCGAAACCTAAAAATAGTATCCCAATGATTATTTTAGTGCTCGATTTACGAATTCACAAGAATAGACCGTGAATTAACCCTCTCAAAACCGAACAATACACACGCATACTTACCGCCAATGAACAACAATCACACACGAATTAGGCCATTAGAGTGAAACCCACTGCTTCACAATCTTCTCCTTAACAACACATCCGCAGAAATTAAATTCCCAAACTACAACACCACTTGCCACTTCAAAAGAAAGATCCTAAACCAAACGGACTTACAGAAACCAAAAGTTAAAGAAAAACAAAGCCCTACTTACCCAGACAAACGAAGATAACAGGAAAATCCGAATCGCTGCGATTTGAACGAATGATTTGTGAACAGAATTGAAGGAAGAAGCAAAAGAAATTTGCAGAGAAAAGAAAAAAAAAGCCAAAAAGAAGAGGAATTTTGGGGAAAAAATAGAAATAATATCTCAACACCCAACTACCCCATTAACTATCAAATCCCACCAAAACCGACTTACTACTCTCATCCAACTACCATAGAATTTCAATCCCACCAAATCTCTACCACCAACCAGCACACACTCACAGAAGCAAAAATTATCACCCTTTGCTTATACGAGGGTTCAGACACATGACCCTAGGGCAAGCTAACACCTTACCACTTGAACCAGTAGACTCATTCTAATATGAGTTAACCGACAATACAATTTAAGTCAAGCAATTATGGATAAGGCTAGGAACTAAAAAAATAGCAGAATTTTCAAAAGTTAGACTTAAACTCAAAACCTCAAACACACACCCATATCACTTAACCACTAAAGTAGATACTTATTTATAATAAAATTTGTAAAACAGGATTTAATAAATCAAGGTGTTACAAAAAAAATTCTAACATAAAATTTCTCAAAAATAAGATTGGAAATTTATATTTGTCAAGTATAATAAATATGAAATAAAAACAAAAAAAAATAATTAAAAAGTTGTAACATAAAAATTTTCAATTAAGTATTTAAGATGCTTACATATGACTCCAAAATAGATCCTATATATAATTTCTCCCCTTATTCTTTAACTTCACTTATTGACTTAAAAGTGGGTGTGCTCTTTCCATCCAAGATTTTCAAAACCTTGGCTTCTTCATTAAACTTCATTTTGATTGGATCTGGAGCATCGTTTTCAATTATTCCTAATCTTCCGCTACCATTTTTATTCCTCTTTATGTAATTCAAAACCCTAGGCATATTAAACTTCAAAATTCATTTTTTTTATTGATTCATTCACTAGAATAAACGAATTGTTTGTACTCAAAGCAACCCCATTAGGAAAAGCTAAACCATCGTACAAAACAAATATGTCTCCTGTATAAGGATTATATTTCAACAGCCGTCCAGTTCTAGCACTGGAACTTATAAGAAAGTTAGCATCCCTGCACAATTAAAAAATAATTTATTCTTTAGATATGAAAAATCTCTATATGAATTATTTATATATAAATTCCCCTATTAATTATTTATATGTAAATCTCCTAAATAGAATTAATGATTAATGATAATTTAGAAGCAAAAAAAAGATGTACCTTCTTTGAAAAAGAATGCTACTATCAGTAAAATAAACCATTCCGGTGCTTGTATCGATGTCTAAGCCATTCGTAAATTTGAATGGAACTCCTTTGGCCAAAATAGTCAGTTTTATAACCGTGTCACCATTTGGTCCAACAACTAAAAGACCAAAATAGGCATCCATTATATACAAAAGACATGTTTGAGTATTGAATTTCAAGCCCAATGGTCTTCCACATATCGGTTCAATGTTTGAATCTTTTATCCCATCACACAATTTCTTTTCCCTGATCCCCAAAAAAAAACCAAAAGTTAAAAACCTTTTGATGAAAAATTAATTTATAACTATAAAATAAAACTACAAAAATGAATAAGATAAAAAAAATGAATATGATGTGAATATATGTAAACGGTGAAGGGATGATAAATTCCTACTAACCAAATTTCGGCTTCCATTTTAAAATTCTTTCGTCGAATATACCAACATATGATCCTTCACCTTTACAATCAAAAACAATACTTTCTGGTTGTAAAAACAAATTTACCTTTTATTCTCTCACAAATTTTACACTCTACAAACTATCTTTTTACCAAAGTAATTGCCATTGACTAAGCTTTACAACCTAATAAACTTACCATAAACTAAAAAAATTACAATTACTAAATTTTAAAACCTTATAGAATAAGCATATACTAGTAGAATTATATATGGTTTGTTGACACCATTTTTTGGATGAAAACAGGGTCGACTTGTGTTTTGAAAGAAATGGGAGTCGCCACCAATCCTTTTTAATGAGGTGTGATTGGACCACCTCGAAAAGTGGTTATTTTTAATAAATAGTTTAATTTTATTAAAACAACAAGTTTGGTCCACGAAATTCAAAAAAACGGGTTCGGGAGTCGGTTACGCACGAGGAAGGATTAGCACCCTCGATACGCCCAAAATTGGTACCTAATTGATTACTTAATGTCTTAATGTCGAAAACTAAGACCTTTGAAGAATTTTAAAAATACGATCCTTGTATTAAAACGTTGAGAAATTTTCAGGAAAAGAAGCATATTTCACGTTATTCGAGAAAGAAAATCATATCCAGTAAGTTAGAATACAATGTCTCAAATTCCCGATACGCGAATAAAAAATGCTTATTTAGAAGATATTTTAGCCATCTCGGATTTAAAAATGAAATCACGGCCAGTAAGTTAGGACGCAATTTTTTCAAATCCCGCGATCATTTAAAATTTGAATTTAAAAATATTCGTGCATTTAGATTTATAGTGAAAATCGAGACCCAGTAAGTTAATGTATGATCCTCTCGAATCTAAACACGAAATATTATTTATTCAAAACAAATATTGTTATATCGAGTAAAATAAAACATGTAGTCGTTGTAAAAATGTGAAAACAAATTGCATTATTGTTATACATGGCAAAATCATAATGAATACAAAAGTATAAAATGATATGAGCAATAGCAACAATATAAAATAAATAAAAGTCAAACCTACAATCATATAAAATAACAATATATAAGCAAATAGATTGAAACATTCGTTCAAAATAATAATGAAAATGAAATAAATAAATAGTGAATACAATTAAAATGTAAAGGATATATAAAGTATATTTTAAAATATAAAGAAAAATAAATAAATATGTATATATATAAAAATATGTACATATATATAGGTGTATAAAATTATGGAATATGAAAATAATGAAATACATATAAAAAGTAGGTGCATATATACATTGTAAAGAAAATATGTATGTGCAAATTAAAGTTTAAAAATAATGAAAATATACATATGTATACAAATAAATACGTTAATTTATATATATATTTAAAATATATTGAAAATATGTATGTATATGTCTATGCAAATTAAGATATACAAAATATATAAATACATACATATAAATTTATATACTTATAAAAATAAAATATGTATACGTGAGATGTAAAAATAAAATAAAATAAGATAAATATAGATATAGATATAGATATAAAAGCAACCATATAAAAATATATATATATAAATATGTACACATATATTCGTGAGAAACAGAAAGAAAAGTTATATAGATATACATATAAAAAAGGTATTTATATATTAAATAAGACTAAAAGAGGAAATAATAATAATAATAATAATAATAATAATAATAATAATAATAATAATAATAATGCTAAAAATCTTGACTAAATCGAATAAAATAAAAAAAAGCAATTGATTCGAAAATAAAAGGCGATAAGGATCAAATCATGACACGCGCAACAAAGGAGGGACCAAAACAAGAATTTATCCAGGCCTTTAAAACGACGTAGCTTCGGAGGACCAAATTGCAAATCGAAACAAATTATCGGGGTAATTAAAAAAAAGAAGGCAATTGATTGTAAAACCATTTAAAAGATGAGGGCTAAAGGGATAAATAACCCAAGCTCAAAACACGCGGATCCTCCGGTCGGATCGGTCGACACGGGTAAGGGCATTAAGGCCAAAACGTCGTCGTTTTTTACATCAAGTTAAGGCTCAAACGGCGCTGCTTTCAACCTCTATAAAACAAATTTATTTCTCAAATTTTCATTTCTCCTCTTCCAAAAAAACCGAAATTCTCTCACACCTCTCCCCATTTTCCGAAGTAGGCAGAGACCCATGAGCCGCCCGCCGCCATACCGCCTGCATCGCCACCGTGTATTTTTTGCTTTTTTCTTACGTTTATAGTTTATACGCTATATATATACATATATTTTAAAAATAAAAGAAAAATAAAAATAAAGAAAACAAACAGTTTTGAAAGGAAGAAAAATAAAGGGAAAAATAAAAGAAGTAAAAGGGAAAATAGAGTTTATACCAAAAAAAAGAGGTTTTTGAATCTGTTTTCTTTGCTTTTATTTCTTTAAATCGTGAAAGAGGGGGAAGAACCCCGGTACAAGTGATTGGCTATGGCTTTATAGCCATTTTTACATGATTTTTTAATCTATTTTATGCTTGTCATTTCGCCTTAATTTCTTGCGGTGGGGTGTGAGGACGGATGTGACCGTGGCGGTGCAAGTCGGCGACGTCGGCAGAGGCTAGATGCGGGGACAGAGCTAGGAACCCCTAGGTGCGGCGCACCTAGGGTTTGACATTGTTTCTGATTTGTTTTCTTTTTTTTTTTTGGGCTAGGTTTGGGTATTGGGCTGGTGTATTGTTTGGGCTTGGTTTTTTGGTTGTAATTGGGTTTTGTAATTGGTTTGGGTCTGTTATTTTAGGTAGTGGGCCCGGGTAAAATTGGGTCTGTACATGGTTTTTATTGTGTAAGAATTTCTTAAAATATTTTACAAAAATTGTATTGTTAACGTGTATTTATAAGTTAATAATATACTCAATTTAACTATAACTTGACTTCAAGGGTTGACACTTATCATTCTCTTATATTGACATCTATCATCCTCTTATATCGACACTTGTTGAATTTACTTTGAGCGCGTGTGTGTTTTTTTTTAACCTTTTCCTCTTTAGTTTTAGTTTTTATTGTGTTTTTTTTTTGTTCTGTACAATATAACGAATACATGTGTCGCTCTCCTATCAATATTTTAAAAAATTAAAATTACATATATAAAACTTTAAATTAATTATACCCATTTAAAAATAAAAAATAATTATTTTCATATTTGATAAATATAATTGTTAATTTATATAATAAATACATATAAAATGGTTCACGAAAAATAATTTATGAAAAATGTTTTTAACAGTTTATATGTTTGATTAGTAAAATGTAACCTACTAATAAATAGAAAACAAAATCTCCTCAAAAGAAAAATAAATAGAAAATAATACCATTCTTCTAGAAATTATCTTTTCCTTTTCTAAAGCATAAGACGAATTCTAAACAAGAGATCCTTATAATTTAACATAAATTTTTATTAAAGCTTGACTTAATTTGAGCAAAATATTATTATAATAAATATTAATTTTTAAAACTAGAATTTTTAATTTTAATATTATAAATTTTGATATTACTAAACATATATTTTAATATTAATTTTTAAAAACTAGAATTTTAATTTTAATATTATAAATTTTGATATTAATAAATTTGTGTTTCAATCACTTACTATAAAAATTACAAAATGATAGTTAATAAACTTATGACATGACACGTTAACTCATATTCTTAATAGCTAATTTGGTTCCTGAACCATAACTAAAATTTTTTGATACTTTTTAATTTTTTAAAGATAAATCCAAAAAACTCTAAAATTATTAAAAATATAAAGTCCAAAAACTCATAATTTATTTTTGAAATTATAAAATCATTTCTTAAAATTATAATTATGCAAAAAATTAATAATTCATAACATTCTTAAAAAAAATGAAAACAAAAAGTATTAAAATTTTTTATTAGTAAGTTTACATATTTACTGTTCAATTATAAAAAAAAGGAATGAAAACCATCCGGGTCGTTTAAACAAGCATGTCCAACTATGTGTAATTCACTCGATTTCTATTTAAATCTTTCTTCAATTGTTTTTTAGATAGCATGGCATCCAACAATCGATGATACTTATACTCCGCATCAATGTTACTAGCTCTGATTACTACATAATCGTTGATTGGAAGGTTTGCTATTAAAGCGACATCTTCTAGCATAATAGTCGCTTCCCTGCATGGAAATTGGAATGTATATGCTTTTTTATCTCTATCTTTCCAACAATGTAGCAACCAACTCGGGTATGATAATGAACTTTATCATCATAGATGCCACATATAAACCAACACTATTCAAGCATTTTAAGATACATACATTGGGCTTGAGAAATTTTTAAATTGTGTTAAGCACGATATTCTCATTGTTTAAAAGATACAAAAGAATAATATTTAATTTGGGAAAATCTTAAAAACATTTCCACAAAAATTATAGATTTTAAAAAAAATTTGAATTAGAAATTTGACATGGTTGGCAATGTGCTCTTTTTGAAACCTCAATTCAACCATCCCGAAAAAAGTACAAAATAACAAGTTTTTTTAGAAAATTGGAGAGAATTTTGAGTGGGAAGGAAAGAGAAACGGGTGGAGTATTTATATAGTGAAAGTCAACTCTCATGGTTGTCAACTTCCACTATATTAAATAGGTTGGTTGAGTCAACAATCAAATAAGCTTTTTAATCAAACTTCATAACCTTGAACTCGATTTTCATGGTGTTGGGATCAATGGCGAATCTAGAAGAATTTTTAGCAGGGGTTAAAATTTAATTATAATTTTTCATAGATCAATATATATATTTATTATGTATTAATTTGTAATTTTATTATTTTTTAAGGGACTAAACATTTTTTTTATTTTTAGAGGGCTAAAATGTAATTAGACCAAACTCCAAAGTGAAGTGAAATTTCATCATATATTAATTTATGGTTTCTCTATTTATAAGAGAACTAAATTGAAAACTTATCATTTTTAGTAGGACCAAGGCCAATGTCTGCCCCTGCGCTTTATAGTACTTTTCTCTGACTTGCATGACATAAACTCCTATAATGATTTTGAGCTCTCCTTAAACTCGACACCTAGATATAAACTCGTATGATAATTTAATCTCCCTTGAAATATCGAAGTACCCTTAAAGAAAATATATTCCGGAAAATAACTTCTGATTTCACATATTTTAACGAATAATATAAAAATTACTATTATGTTGCAGCAAAGGTTCTTTATCTTTTTTTCTTTAAAATAAATTTATCATTTTCATAATTTTAAACCTTGTTTATTTACATCAAACCCAAGCATTAAACATTTTTTAACAATAACATTAAACAATTATTTAAAAAATACATGCTCACAACATTTTTCAAAAAAGTAATGAGAAATTAACATTAAATAATAGTGACCGCAGTTCATAGTTGCAGTGGATTTGGAGTCGAAGGAAAAGAAAGAGAGAAACATAAATAAAATTTGCTAAACTTTATTCTTATTGTCTACTTTTGGGGAGCTTAAGATTTTGGTCAAAGCGGATTTGCACAAGGATAGAGATGATGACCTTAACCGATGGGCTTTCCAACAAAAAAATTTCAATAATTTAATTAAAAATATAGAGATTAATATTATAATCTGATTTAAAATTAATTTTGATAGTTACACGTCAGTTTGTTTTATATCTTCAATAGGAGTTGAATCTAATCTTACATAAACATAAGTGATTAATTTTGTAATTTATCCAAAATATATTATTTAAAATAAATTTTATATTTTTTGAAACTAAGTTTTATAATCCAAACCATATAAAATTATTATTTTATAATATAATGGGAGCCTAATTTAACCAAAAATTTTAAGATCTTGCAAAAAGTCAAATCCAAATCTTACCAAACCTCCAACAAATCTAAGTAAAAAGTATATGAGATTAAAGAGGAATAAAAAGAGATAAATGAAGTAAATGAAATAGCCGATTGAGTCTTAATTTGATTGATATTGGTATTGATGTCAGTGTAAAAAATCGTGGGTTCTAATACGTTAAAGTGAATTATCCTCTTATTTAAGGGTTGAGGGGGCTATAAGTAATTCTAGGCTTTATATTAAAAAGAGCAGATATAATAACAGCCTATAATAAAATTATTATTAAAAGAAATAAATGAAATAATAGCAAGTCATTATCATAAATAATAATAAATACACGAAAAAAAATGTCCCAATACATTTTATTTTATTTTTTAAGAAATTACATAATACCACCACTAATTATTTTGAAGCAGACATGGTGTTACGGGCCGAGACTTTAGCTTCATTAACGCGCAATTTTAGTCGAGAGATAATGCTACGGGCTGACACTTTAGCCTCATCAACATGCAAGTTTAGTCGAAAGATTGTGTTACGGGCAAAGACTTCAACTCCATCGACGTGTACTCGAAGGTAGATTACGAATAAAGCCTAAAACAGCTTTAACACTGTTAACAGCAGCAAGTCCCCCAAATTTTCTAACAGCATTGTCTCCTTCTTGGTTTCCTGCTAAATCTGATAGCCCTCTTATTACTATCACTGGATACCCATTTGACAAGCTTGTCTGCATCCACATCCCACCATTATATATCAAATATAAAAACAACACAATCTTGGTTCTTATTAATTGAAGTTCAAAGTTCAATCTGTTATGCACTAGTATGATGGTCAAAATTTAGTTTTTTTAATATTTTTTTACTTTTACAACAAGTCTCTTAAAATAGTTTTAGAATTCAACTAATATGTAAAATTTCATTATGACTTCTGATCATGTCTTTTTTTTTTTTACACAATGCCTAGAACTATTCATAGCTTTTTTCCAAACCATAAATAAGAGGATAATGTGTTTCAGTACACTCAAACTCACGTTCTCCTGCATTTGCAACAATGTTCATGCAAATCGAGTTAAGACTCAACTGACATATGTATATTTATTATTGATTAAACATGACTCGTTGAATTTTCGCTTTGATTGTATTATTGAATAATAGAAAAAAAAAGCACATTCGATAATTAATAATTAATAGTTAATTGTGTTACTAATTCAAATTAGACTTCTATGTCCAAATTTAAATTAAATAATTTTAAAAACATTTTTTATTTAACTTCCAATTATAAAAATATATTAATATAAAAATTATATACGTTTGTGAGGGTTGGGCCAGACTAAGCTTCAGCTTAGGCTTAAATTTGTGTCCTCATAGTCGCAATTCGATCCAGACTATGAATTCTTCGAATTCAAACCTAATAATATCATTATCAAATTATGTGAAATTAAACTATATGGATTATATCTTAAAATTCAGTATAACTGAGATGACTAAAACCAAAATTAGACCAAAAGGAAAAGATAAAAGCAAGCAAAAAGTGTTTTACCATGGCTACACCTGCGCTCTCCATATCAGCTGAAGAAACCCCAAATTTTTGGAAAAGGAAGTCCCTGTAAGCTGCATTATCCAGAAAAATGTTGGATGTTGAAGCCCTTAGTCCCACCACTAGCTTGGGTCTTTCCGTTAGGCACAAGCTTGAATTCACACACTGCTCTAGTTTCATACCCTGATGCAATCAACCCATAGCAATGAGTTGCAGATATCGAACAGTAAGACAAAAGATAACCATAAACAGATCTATCTAACCTCCAAATTGGAAGCAAGCTGAAGCCATTGTAGACTTATATTTGCCCAAAGCAGTGATTCAGCAACGTTTGGTTCCCCTGCTACTGAATAGTATTCCTCTTCCATGTACCCAATATGACCTAATAGATTGGTTCCATTCCCTTTTGGGACATTGTAGTCTCCAATTTCCAGCTGAGCAACATCAGCAGAATCCAGGGTTCCATTTGTGTTCTATTCATAACAGAACAATCCCACAATTAGCCTAAAGTCGTCTACGAGAAACTCGAAAAAGAGATTGAAATCGATACATATATATATGGTGATGGTGATACTTACAAACCATTCCCAAAGCCCAGTATGAGCAATTTGGTTTGGGATGGTAACATCTCCAATGGACATGGAGTTATTTGTATTGCCAGCAATGCCGAAATGGATAATCCCTTTTATATCAAATAGGTCAGCCATTTGTTGTGTGGCTGCAACTGCATTAGTCTGGTTTTTAGTCAACACTGTCAGAAACTGCCATTGATGAGCCGAAAAACAAAGATCTCAATGCAATAAAAAAAAAAAAACAATTTACCATTCCCTCCCCACATCGGACGTACACGACTTTTCTCCCACGAACCACTCCAAACCGAAATCTTCTTCCTGCAAATAGCCAGAAAATCCAGATTAACCAATACGTTGAAATGCAGTATTCGGTAATCATATTGGACTCATTAGACCTGAAACTCGAGAAAGATGAAACTTGACATACCTGAGAGATCGATGAAAGGGAACTTGGGATCAGGTTTGAAAGAACCTGAAGCGAAAAACGCATCTTCCTCAGTGGCAATCACTGTGATGAGGCCAATGTATGGGCCTTTTCGGTTCACCTCTCTGATTTGGTTCAAGGATTTGATTCTATTTCTGGATATGGCTGAAGCAAAAGCAAGTACAGAGAAGGTCAACAGCAGTACCAAACATGGTTTAAGTTGTGTTGCAGCCATGGGTTTTTAATTTTCCAATATCTTAATGGGATGCCACATATCGCTACTGATGACTTCATTTTAAATGGAGAAGATGATTGGTGCTGACTTGTCACTTTGTTTGGTTGTTGATATTGTTAATTATTTATAGGGTAAATTGCTAAAATAATCACTTTTATTTAACTCAGGTTACATTTTAGTTACTTCTGTTTAAAATGTTACGTTTTAGTCACTTACGTTATTGTTTTATTATGAAATGGTTACTCTGCCATTAAGATTTTCAAACGGCAATCCGACATGACAATTAATATGGGTTTTAAATGCCAACGTGAATGTCCAACCAAGAAAATTAATTGATTTTTCTAAATGATTTAACGGAAAATTTTAATTTGGCTTTCCAAAATAATCAAAACCAATGGATCAGATTAATCCTTAAATTGGAAAAAAAAAAAAAGAACCCTTGTCTCCTTTTTCTTTTAGCTTTCGTTTCCATTTTGATTGAAAAAACCATCTATTTTCATAGACATCTTTGTTGACTCGAAACAATAGAAATCAAATTGCATGCTCCATCAATCGATTGGATTTTTTATTCAAAATGGAAGAACAAATGATCGATTTAATGGAGGGTCCATACATGGATTACAATAAGTAATGGGTTTTTTTGTTCTTTACTTAAGTTTTTAGATTCAGATATTATGGTTTTTTTGTCCATCGTGTCATGTTTCTCTATATATGTGACAAACAAAAAGACATGCTTCATCTTTATTTATTTGTGTATTGTGGGCAACCACAATAGCAAGCAGGTATAAAGGTTAGTGCATCTTCTTCTTCTTCTTCTTCTTCTTCTTCTTTGTCGTTCTACTCTTCTCTTCTCTTCTCTTCTCTGATGTTAACAAAAAAAAATCCAACTGTTGCTTCTCTTTAGATGGAAGAAAATTGGGTTTTAAGGCAAAATTTTGTATTCTATTTTCATAAAAAAAAAATTTTAACTTTATCCCAGCTAGATGTCCACGTTGATATTTAAAACTCATTTTAAAGGTCACGTCGGACTGCTGTTTGGGAGGTAACAGATCTTAGCGGCAAAGTGACCATTTCATAACAAAATGATAATGTAATATTTCAAACATAAGTGACTAAAGTGTAACTTGAGGCAAACAAAAGTGACTATTTTGTTAATTTACCCTTATTTATATTTGTTATTTTAAATTTCCCTACTAGACAATGTAATCAAATTCGCACCACCTATTTTCAATTTTACCGATGGCTCAAACAATAATTAATTAATTAAAGTTTATAAAAATTAAAAAAATAAAGTAAAAAAAGGTTAATTTATTATTTACCCCAAAATTGCACTCAATTATCACTTTGGTAATTAAAGAATTTTTTTTATCAATTCGGGTCTTGATGCTTCCAGACATCAGGGACGTTATCCCAGCGGTTACTAAAAAGGATGATATGGCATGCTGGGAGCGCGTCACATCACCCAATTTTATGTATTTTTAAAATAAATGCAAAAAAAATTCGAAAAATTGAAAAATGCGGAAAATTCAGAAAATAACATAAACAAAATAGGAAAAATCATAAAAAAATATAAGACTTTCCGTAATTTAAAAACATATTTTTCTTTCTAAAAATAAGAAAAAAAACACAAAATAATATAGATATATTTATAGTACTTTTATTAACTTTATTTTCAAAAAATTTAAATTTATTTTCTCATTAAAAATTACTTGTCACTTTATGTTAAAATAATAATAATTATGATCTTAATTCTATCACGTAAATGATAATAAACTATTCTTATAAGTAATTAAAGGTGAAAGTTTATCTAAACAAATAAAAGTTTAAATGCCATTCGTACTTTAACTTTATAATCAAAAACTCAATTGATATGGGTATTGCTATCAATGCAAAAGGACATGGGTTCGAATGCGCTGAAGCTTATTATCTTCTTATTTATGAGTTAGGAGAGATTATAGGTAATTCTAAATATTGTGTAAAACAAGAAGACTCCACATGCATAATCCATACTCGTACTGTACAAAAATTTTAAGTCTGCAATTGAACAATCACCATGGCCTATGACTTCTGTGGTTCATCGATGTTGCTATATATAATTAATCAAACTTGAAAGTAATTAAATTTAAGATAAGCCTTGGAAAAACTAATTTTATATACTGTACTTAAAAAAAGAAAAATTCATAATTTTTGGAAATTTTTCATAATGTTTGTAATTTTTCTTTTAATTTTTCATCGTGAAAAGATAGAATTTTAGAAAAATAGAAAAATATTTAAAGCGATTAAACAGTATTATAGATATTTATATATTCATATTTTTTCTTTATTTTAATGATTTTTTTCTTTTCCTTTTGAACTTTCTCTATGTTTTTAAATTCTGGAAAAGTTTTATAATTTTTCTTTTAACTTCAAATTTTCTTTGATATTTTCCAGATTTTTTTTGGCTATGTTCTGATTTTTTTTTGCATTTATTTTGAGAAAAAAAAATATAAAATTGGGTGACAACTAGAACAACGTTTGAAAACTAAGAAAACCTTCAGGTAATAATTGTGTGCAACTGTAAGAAGCAAATAGTATATTAAAAGTGAGTTTAGATGGACGGTGCGTTTACTTGCAGTTAGTGTAAAAATAGCGATGACGGTGAGATTAGATACTGTAGCGATACTGTAATGTGAGACAAAAAATAAACTAAACGCACCGCACCGTACCCAATCGCCCATCCAAACCAACACTAACCCTTTAAAAAATTATAAAACTAGCTGTTGAACTGGACCAACATATCAATCTATTCGACCCAAATAAAAAGTCTGGGTGGACGTGAAATGAGTGTGACTCTCACCGTCCAATTTTGAATATTTGATCCCAAACAGCAAAGGAAAAAGATCACAATATCTAGTACTTTAATAAACCAAATCAACACATTGTAATAAACCTAAATAAAATGAGGGGAAACACCTCAATCTTTTTATATTCATATGCTCAACCATGTGAAAATAATGCTTATTTTATTTAAATAACCGAAAAAATTAATTATTTATAAAAAATAATCATCTAAATGACTTAAAATGAACAAGTAAAATTGAGTTATGAATACCGATGACCGCATCTACATAAAATACATTAAAAATAATTTTTGGGGTTATATGTTCACTAAATGGCCGATTCCCATATTTTATTTTTTTACAAATCGCATGAAACTAATACTCATTTTAAATCAATATTTATAAAATAAAATTGAGTTACGGATATTAAATTACCGACACTAATTTTTTAGTACACCAAATCAACACGTTGTACTAAACGAAAATAAAATGAGGGAAAGCCTCAACTTTTTATATTAACATGCTGAACCATGTGAAAATAATATACTAAAAGCATCTAACTAATTATTGATCATCAAATAAAGAGCAGTCGCAATGTAAATGTTAAAAGGGTTTCTCTCAAATTACATTTTAGTCATTTATATTTAAAATGTTACGTTTTAGTCACTTACATTATCATGTTATAACATTTTAGTCATCGAAGCGTTAATTACTATTAACGTGTAACGGTAACTGAAATAACACGTTAAATCATAATTTCAAACGAAAATTTTAGGTTAAATTATATAATTGGTCCATATATTTTTTCGTTTTAAGCAATTCAATTTTTTCTTTTACGTTAAAAGAGATGGAGAAGAGAGGAGAATAGAGAAAGAAGCAAAAGGGAATGAAAAATAAAGGAAAGTTAAAAGAACATAAAAGAAAAAAAAATTACTTAAAATAATAAAAATATGGGGATCAATTATATAATTTAACCTAAAAATTTTGTTTGAAATGATGATTGAACGTGTCACATCAACTTACCGTTACACCGTTAACAGCAATTAACGACTCAATGACTAAAATGTTATAATACGTTAACGTAAGTGACTAAAACGTAACATTTCAAACATATGTAACTAAAATAAAACCTAAGAAAAACAAAAGTCACCATTGGTAATTTACCCAAATGTTAAATGAGTTTAACATTAATACAAATGCTTTAAACAAATTCTATTCGTAATCATGCATGAATCTGATTTGTTATTAAAATTTTATTTTTTACTTACCCCAAAATATGCTGATTTTTATTTACTATTACATGTTTAATTTTACGATGTAACTACTTGGCCCTTGTAAGCCGCCATTGACTTAGTGACGAGTATTATGTTCTCCATTCTCAATTATCTAAAAAAAATTCTAACTATAAATTTTATTTGGTTGAATAATTTCAAATTTTTGAAGACTAGTGCAATCCCAAGTGAAAATTTTGCCTTCTTGGATCTCACTGCATTGTACCAGAGGTCCAATAAGCTTAAAATAGTGTATTCAATATATTTCAAAAGAGTCCATTGAATATTAACTCGATTGAAATGAGCATTATTGTCAGAGAACGTGAGTCTAAATGTATTGAAGCACTTAATCCTCGTATTTATGTATTGGAGAAAGACTATGTATACTTCTAGACATTGTGTCAAAAAAAAAAATATAATCAACACCTATAATGAGATTATTCAAAAATATATATATATATATATATCTTTCAAAAATATCAACTTGAATTTGAAATTATCCAAACAAGTAAAATAGATGCTCAAACCAAATAACCCAAATCCACAACACACCAAAATAACAAACACCCGAAATTAAAATAAATTTAAGTGACTCAACATTAAAATGACTTAAACCTATTTGTGCAATTAAAGATTAAAAATGAACAAAGTAATTCTAAGAATCGCTCTAAATATAAGAAAAGAATATCATGTATTTTGTTCTCCAAGAAATTAAAATTTTGGTTTTAAAAGCAAATGGAGCCTCATCCCAGCAAAGCTGACAGGTTGAAGCCTAGTTCAGTTCAAAGCTTTGTCTTCTCAAGTAAAAACACACACACATACATATATATATATGACAAACTTCATTTTTTCTTAAACCTTACAACGCAGCCAAGCATTAGGCTCAATTCTCAGAGATATCAGAAGTATAGGAAGAAATAATATGTATATGTGCAAAACATGACAAGATGATGGCAAGCAAAAGACCTTCACTCAAACTCATAGAAAATTAAAGTGGAACTCTTGGTATTAATCTAAGACACGGCCGATGAATTCATCACCTACTATGCTAAATAATCACATGCCAACCGATATTTAGAGAAACAAACCAGCAAATGTTCAGGACTGAACATATCGCACATTGACCATGTCACAAGCGCATCACCAATTCCTGCATTCCCACCATCAAACGTCAAAGTATGCCCACAAGTACATTATATCTCCTTTGCCTCTTTCTATTGTTTCTTCAAAAACTTTTTTCAGCTATTGATAAAAATGAAACGTATTTAAAAGAGGAACTTAGCAGTCAAAAATTACAAACTCTAAAGTCGATAATATGATACCTGAAGAGACCATAACAAAAGCAAAAACAGATTTTCTTAGTCATGGGACATGTTCTTTTCTCATTTAAACACTAATAATCTGCAGCAAGGTTTGAAGGTAAAACAGAGTAAGCAATTTGACCTTCAAACCATCCCCAAACACCCCCAAATCACCAATTTCCGAAACAAAAGCTTATTAACAGGATAAAGTAAACCATTTGCTCCCTTTCACAGTACTCGGTTATTCTCTCATACCTTCCAAGTTCCATCACAGATGAATAAGAAATTTCAAGACAAGAAATTGGCTACTAAGACTCCAGCTAACAGTCAATCATTGAACATCATACCATGCATCAAATTAAGAATACCTTCCTAGTTCCTACCAGTGCCATGATGCGTCATGATTGAAAACCAAACCAAGGTTTTTTATGGCGTCAGGTATTGCATTTAGCAACAGTTTCTTTCACCAAATTTCCCTCCTCTGATAAGTGCAATTCCAATCTAGTACTTCGAGAACTTACACAGAACCTTCCTTATGTAGATTGGCTGCTTCTAAGAATCCTGTAAAGTTAGACTATAATATCTAGCAAGTTGGCTTAGCTATCTTGTGTGGCATCCATACACACATTCAGTAATGTATCATATAAATTAGATCATTGAACAAAGAATATATTACTAGTAATTGATCTGAGTGGATATCTGCATTAGCTATAGCAGATCCCTGCTTCTTCCTACTTGATGTAGAGCAAATTAAATGATCTTAAGATAAACATTCAAGAAAAGGAGCAATGAAAATCCCAGTCAAAACCATTCAAATTTCAAATTTCAATAATCTAAGTCTCGAGTATTTCTCAAAGTATCAAAAGCAATTATTTTTAAAGCCACTGAAAACAACACAGGCATTCAAAAGACACGTCTTAAACCCTAACAAAAACCTGAAAGACACCAAATGTAGGTCTAATTTCCAATTACCTAGAATACCACAAGACTCCTCTTTTTGGGGTCAATGCGTTCAATGGTGAATCCATCTTTATATGAATCCCTGCCCATTTTTCTCCCAAAACGACTGTACGGAAGAAAAGCAACGTAGCCTGCTATGGCTACTGAATAACCTCCTCTCACTTTATCAATAAAAAAGCCCTTGACCTTCGAATTGTTTTGCCAATGCTTATTCAATTCTTGCCAAACTAGGGTTTGCCTGAACCTCCGTGGATTAAGAAGAGTCGGCTCGCCGGCGACAACGTCCAGTGATCTCGATCCCAACAAATCGTTAAACCTAACGGCAGCTCGCTCTTTGGCAATCGATTCACCGCTCACTAAATCGACGAAGAATCTCTCCAAAAACCGCTTTCTCACCAGTGATTCACCGCCGCCCACTCCTTTATCGAAGAATCCCACCTTATCCTCAAATCGATTGATTGCCGATCCGGTTAATGTGGTCTCGTCTTGCGTACAAATCCTAGGGCTTCCAATCCCTGCATCAACCAACAACGTTTGTTCCCTTAAGCGTAAAACTTCAGCTTTAATGGCTTGTCCACTACATAACAACATGCTGGAATTAGATTTTGGAAACAATCGACTCATATACGTGCTCATCTTTGAGGTTCTTTTCTTTTCTTTTTTCTTTTTTCTTTTTTGAATTTCCAAGGATTGGAGTTGTTCGCTAGGGCTAAGGCGTGGAACCTCAACTTGGAGTAACATCTAGTTTCAAGGGTTAATGCCATTGTACGTCCCCACAATTATGGTTTTGATTCTAATTTAGTCTTCAAGCTTTAAAACATTTTAATTAAGTCTTTAAAGTATTAACCGAGGTTTTCAAAACTAAACCGGTGGTCAAACTTGTTAGACCACTAATTTCCAGTTCGACTAATTCATCTGATTTGATTAAATAATTTATTAAAAATAAAAAAATAGTGAAAATTGATTCAATCAATACATTTGGGTGAAAAATCCCCAAATCCCTAATTCGTTCTATTTAATTTTACCTTATGGGAAATTTGGTTATGCTGAAATAAAGGTGATCATGGGCCGGGCCAGGCCGAGACGGCCCGCCCGAAATATGAGAGGATTCGAATAAAAATATAGGCCCAAAATATGAGTTTGGGTAAAAAAACGAGGCCCGTTTAGAAAATGGGCCTGGTTTCGGGCACCACTTTTTTGGCTCGGGCTCGGCCTGAATATAATAAATATATATTTTTTATTTTTTAATTTTAAAATATTTTTAAAATACTTTTTTTATTTTGGTCTTTATTTAAAAAATGGGCCGAACCGGGCTGGGCTCAGGCTTAGGAATTTTTTCTTGGGCTGGGCCTGGATAAAACTTCAGGTCTATATTTCAGGCCGGGCTGAGTCTGGGCCTAGGATGCGGGCCAAAATTTTTCTGAACCCGGCCCATGATCACCTTATGCCGAAATACTCTGGTCTTCAATAAGAGTAGACCCTTAGAGTGTTTTGTTCGAAGGGTGCAAGGAAATGCTTACGAATTTGTTGCTCTCTCTTCCCCTACGAAAAGCAAAGGTTTTTTCAACTTTGTCCTAGTCTCCTGGAAACTTCCCCGTAATGGATGGTTTAAACTCGATAATCCGAGTAAAGCCGGTCTCGTTGCCCTCATTCAGGGTCACAATGGTTCTTCCTTTGCTCTAATGTTGTTTACATCGTTTGCTTCTAGATGATGCGCAGGGGATAGTTATTTTATAAAGCAGTAGGTTCCCTTTTCGACAACAAAATAAGTTACATATTGCAATTATGTAGTGGTAATGAATATTCAAAACATGTTTTCTTCCATCAACTCATCAAGGTTCCTGCTTGGCATAAATATCGAAATTCAAGACATAAAAGAGCAACAAACCTGGTCAATTGTGCTACTACCAGAGGGTAAGCATCCCATTGGCTGCAAATGGATCTATAAAATCAAGAGACATGCTAATGGCAATGCTAGAAGGTTTAGTGACAGGAGGAAAGTGTAGACAATATGGTAACATTCTCCCATGGCAAACATGATATCTTTTAAGGTATTCTTAGCATTATTGGCAGCAATTCGTGATTGGCACCTCACCCAATTGGACCTTAAAATGCATCCTTAAAGGATCACTGGATGAAGAAGTCTATATGGATTTACCTCAAGGCAACAAAGAATGGCTTGTCATTACCTTAGTGGTTCAATACCTTTCATAATGTTGTCATATACGGTTTTCAACAATCTATCTTTGAACCTACTTTGTTTACAAATGGCACTGGTCATGACTTTGTGGCGCTACTCTTGTTTATCGACAATATATTGCTTGTTTGCATGGATCTCAATTTGCTTGCAAATGTCTTGCATTCCCACAAACACTTCAATTTAAAGCATATTGTCCTTTGAAACCATCTTTCCTTTGATGGAATATTTTTTCTTTAACAATGTTATTATAGGTTTGAATCATATATGTTATTTTTGATACAATGCTTAGAACTACTCATAGTTTCTCCCCAACCCATAAATAGAAGAATAATGCGCTTCAGCATATTCGAACCCACGTCCTTCTGCAATGACAACAATATTTATATCAATCAAGTTAAAATACAATCAACGGATAAAACATTGTATTTAAGCCAGAGAAAATAGGAAACAATGAGTATCCCTAGCTTTCCCTTAAAAAATCTCATTTTTATTTATCCAAATTTAGGGAAAAGTTAGGGAAATATTTTTTTTAAGTAAAATACCAATTGGGCCATCATCTTTTATAAATTATTTTAGGATAAAACAGTATTTGCTCTTTTAACTTCATAACCTTTTCTTAGTCTCTAAATATTTTTATTTGTGGTAATCTTAAAATTTGCCAACATTTTCCAATTTTAATTCATGTTGTGCCACATCGTCACCTAAAATATCATAATTTTTTTATTAAAAAAATTAGGTGATAATATGACACAATCTCCTAATGTCACATCATCCCAATGATCAAATTTGGGGGTAAGCGTTCGACCGAATCGAGTAAAAAAATTTTGACCTGATGAGATTTATTTTACCATCCTAACTCGATTTGAATTTTTTTCGAATCGAGTCGAGTAAAATGAAATTTGAGTCGAATCAAATCAAGTTAAATTGTTCGAGTTAAATTAAAAAATTAAACATGTCAAATTGAAATCTTGTTACACTATAAGTCATTTCATGGTGGAGCACATAAATTTGAAACTATATATATTTGAAAAAATTTCAAAGCAAAAAAAAAAAAAACTCTAGGTCCCAAAATTATTATTTTAGAAAATTTTAAAATTTTAACTTTATTTATATATTCTTTAGAATTTTTAAAAATTATTATAATTTTTAAAAATATAAATTTTAGAATTTTTATAAATATTTTAATTTTATAAATTATTTTAAATTTTTAAAAATTATTTTAAGTTTTTTATAATTTTATTGAAAGAGAACAATTTAAATTTTTCTAATTCTGGATTGCTGACTTATTCACCATGGAATCAATTATTATTAAACATATAATTCTGAGGTGCCTCGGCCACCGAAAAGAAGAAAAATATTCAAATTAGTCCCTCTTAAATAATTGAAATTTTAAATTAATATATGATAAAATTGTACGTTGGCTCCTCTAAAAATATTTTTTTGTTTAATCCCTTTAAAATGATGAAACCATAAATTAATAAATGATAAAATTATATTTTGATCTAGAAGAGAATTCACACATTTATACATAATGAGACTCGAACTTAAGATCTCAAAGTTCTCGTAACCAAAGCCTAACTAACTAAATTATTATAAACATTAAATTAAGTAATTATTAACTCTAACTAACTAACTAACTAACCAAAATAAATTTGAAAAAGAACTCACACATTTACATAGAATGAGACTTAAAACATGAGATATCAAACTTCCGCTACGAAGACCTATAATTAATTATTTTTGTTTGTATGTTTAAGCTTCTTAATTAATATTTTTATTTTAATGAGAAATCTTCCAATAAAGAAATGTTTACTCAAAACTTTAATATTAAGCCGATTGAGTATTAATTCGAATGGTATCGAAATTGTTGCCAGTGCAAGAAGACGTGGGTTCAAGTGCGCTAGAGCGCATTATCATCCTATTTAAAAGTTAGGGAGGGGCGATGGATAATTCTAGATATTGTATCAAAAATAACAAATATAATAAAAACTTATAATGAAATTAATATAAAAAAATTAATATTAGGCATAAATTATTTTTCTTGAACAAAATTTGAGATTCCTTAAACTACTAGATGGTGGTTGATTGGGAAATAGACAAATGAGTAAGTTGTTTTTTATTTGCTTTGTTTCTACTTATTGATGGTGGGTTTTAATCATTGTCAATGCTGCTATACATTGTAGCAAAATTTTACTTCCTTTAGAATTTAGACAAACAAAGATTTACTCATTAAAATATATATATAGGAAGGTGAGTCTTCCTTTTCACTTACCTAATGAAACATGTAATAAAATTAATTTTAAAATAATAATTATATTTTTATCACTAATTAATTCTATCCTTTATAATCTAAAATAATAATTTTCCCAAGTCATTGTCCAAAATACTTAATTTTCACAAAGTTTCATTTAATCAACTCATTCTCTTAATAAAATGTATTTGTTTTTTCTTCCTTCATTCTTTATAATGAAGAGTATCCCCATGTGGGGTTATTGGTTTATTAGATTAAGTCCACCATATCCTTCTAGTGCCACACTCACTAATAACCTAAGGCATGGCCAAAATAAAAGTAGTGTAAATATTTACTTTTTGGGAATATGTTTAAAATATATTGAAAATACTTATAGGTTCACACTTAAAATAGTTTGTGATTCGAGAATAGTAGAGAAGGTCGTTCAAAAAAAAGTTAGGATTGATTTAGTCGTCTCGTACAAAACACATGTATATTTCAGTTAAAATTTATTGTTATAGATATCAAACAGCTCGATTTAAAAAAATTTAATTTTCGTTGTGCCTGAAAATACTATTTTCTAAACCAATTTTTTCAACACAGGAATGATTTAGTCAGTAGATAGATTTATTCTCATATTACTCTGACAATGAGCCATTGAAGAATACCCCTAATATTGCTACATTTTAAGAACATGTCATTTTGATCTTAATAAAGAGGCAATCATTACGGTATGGTTGGAATTTTGTATATCAGTATAGAATGTAGAGGATAGGATGAATGTTTTAGGTTTTCTATCAATATGCTATTTATAAGTTTTAGAATTAGAGTTATGTTAGGGTTTTCTTTAAATTCCAGTTTCCTTTCAAATAATCAGTTAAATATTATGATCAATTTTTAAAATTTATGCAATGAATTCGACATTTATAGTGTCGAGTTTCGTTGAAATATTATTTGCATCCCTTAATTATATTATTAAATTTTAAAATTTTAATGTTTCACGTGAATGTCGAGATGCTTTAATCATTTCAAAATAATTGTCCCAATTTCAAGGGACACGAAAAACTTAATAACTCAATTAACAACATTAAACTTGATATTTATGGGTATCGAAATAACCTTGAAAAAGAACATTCTACTGAAAGAGCTTTTCCTTAAGCATATTTTGATAAACAAAAAAAATAAATTAAATTTTGAAATACAAAACCATTGTTTGTGTATGTAATAATTGAACATAAAATTATATAACATCAATAATGGTGTTAATAGTAGAGATGTTTATAGATTGATTCGGTCATTCTTATGTTTGGTATTAATGACATCTATAGTTGTCCAAGCTTAGCTCAAAATATTAGTCTTAAATTTTACCCAAATTTACTTATATTTTTAGTAGTTAACTCAAACCCGTTAGATGAGCCATTTGTTTTAAAATATAATTAAGTATACATACCTTTTACTACCATTATTTTGTATTGATTTTTTTGAAAGAATTTAACATATTTTTAATATTTATATTATAGCATATTATATTTAGGAAAAATATTTTGTATAAGTAGGGTCAAAGGGTTGAGAAGTGTTCAATATAGGTATAGTAAAATATTTTAAAAATAAACATTTAAAAATAAGAAACACATGACAATTTTTAAGACTAATTGTGGAATAAAAAAAGCACTACTAATGTACCAAATACTTACCCTTATATTTAATTTTCATAAGATATAGATTGAATAATATATAAAAATAAAAAATAACATATAATAAACTTAAAACAATAGCATTTAAATGGCCATATTTTCAGGTCTAATATTTTGTCTAACCCTTCCCAAATTTCAAGAGGATATTCTTGCTTGGACGAATAGTTTAACCCGTGAACAAGTTTAGTCAATAGTTTATAAAAGGTTAAATTATGTTTTTAGTCCCTATACGCTAGAGGTGTTCATGGGCCGGGCCGGGCTAGGTTCAGGCTGGGCTCGTAAAAAATTTCGGCCTGCATACTAGGCACGAGCCCGGCCCGGCCCGAAATATGGGCCTGAAAATTTGTCCAGACCCAGCCTGGGAAAAAAAATTTTAGGCCCAAGCCCGGCCCGTTTTTTAAAAATAAACACCAATTTTTTAAAAAAATTTAAAAAAAGTATTTTAAAATATAAAAATATATTTTTTATTATATATTCGGGCCGGGCCGGGCCCGGGCCAAAAAAGTCGTGCCCGAGGCCGGCCCTTTTTTAAACGGGCCTAATTTTTTTGCCCAAACCCATATTTCGGACCTATATTTTTACCCGAACCCTCCCATATTTTGGGCGGGCCGTCGGGTCGGGCCGCCCGGCCCATGAACACCTCTACTATACGCAAAAGTTATGGATTTAGTTTCTATACTTTAATTTGGTCAATTTTAGTCATTGTACTTTATGATTTTAGTCCCTGTACTTTTCAAATTTTGAAAATTTAATCTTGACCCAAATAGTAGCAATTAAATCCTTTTGATTAAATTCAATTGATAATCTTATATTGTACATACAATTGTAGATTTAGTCCATGTTCTCCAACTCGATCATTATAAGTCCCTACGGTTTTTGAATTTTGAAATTTCAATCTTGACACAAATGACAATCGTTAATCCATTAACTGAAATTTTTAATGACTAATATGTGAAAATAACAAGTTGGCATAACATTACAAATATGATAACATGTTTTCCGTGACGATTTTGAAAATAGCGAACTTAACTTAATGAATCTAATAATTATCGTTTGACAAGGACTGAAAATTTTAAAATTTGAAAAGTACAATGACTAAATCAATAATTTTGTAAAGTACAAGGATTAATAACAAAATTTAAACCTTTATGAAAATTATGCCAAATCAAAATCACACATAGAAAATCAAAGTATTTCATATTAAAAATTGTGTTTAATAGATATTAAAAATAAATTATATAATGATAATATTTCAAATAAAAATAAAATTAAATACACATATGTCCGTATCTTACACTTCAAATTGCCTTTTAATGCTATTTTATACCTCTTGATGTGATAAAGTTTCTAGATTTTGATGACTTAGATTAGAGCAAAAATGTGTTAAAAATTTTGGTATTTTTATTGAAGTTGATGAATTTATTAGATATTTAAGTCTAACTCCACTTAATTTCCTAAAGTATTCAATTTAATGCAATATTAAATTATAAATATAAGACTTTGTCTTTTAGTACACTAATCAAGGGCTTAGCTTATTGACCAAACAAATAAAATATCAAGGGATTAGCTAGGGACAGGTACATTGGCACTACTTAGTTAAATGGGAAACTAACATCTTTAGATCCTCCCATTTATTAATAATTTAATTTAAGCCTTTTGAGAACAAACTTTTTATCTTTTTAATTTGACCAATAAAATTTTATAAATTTTAACTTCACCCTTGATACAAATTAAAAAATGGAAGCCCTAATTTGACTAGTAATCTCATGAAACATTAAATGCAAAATGTCAATCAAAACTACTCCTTTGAATCACATCCTTCATGAACATAGGTAGTCCCTTTAATTTGTTAAGAAGTTAGTCCATGTTATTCACGGGCTTACAAATAAACAATTTAACAAGTTACATGCAAGAAATTAGCAAAAATCAAGAGTCCAAGTTCACAAGTTTATTGACAACTAGATCGGTTTCTCAATTTTTATAAAGCACCATGACTAATTTTTGACAAATTTAAATAGAGGGACTAAATTTAAAGTTTTCATTAAATTAAAAAATAAAATTCGAATTAAAACATTTAAAACTTAATTAAAGAAAGGTAAAATCACCAAGAGAGTTAATGTGGATGGTTGAAAATTGTTAATGTGTGAATTAAATGCTGATCCGAAAAACTTACCGGCTTTTAACCAACATTTTTATTTTAATTTATGAAAACGTTATAATTGAAAATTTCATTACAATCAGTCTTTTTCTTTTCTTTTCACCCTCTTTAATCAAATTTAATATTATTTTATTTATTTTTTACTAATTTTTAGTTCTTCAAATAATTACGTTTTATTTTTTTTTCTCAACTTTCATTTCTTCTATTATTGCGGGGTGTGCCTCGCATTTGTCGAACACGTTATAGCCACCCTAGACGAGAATCCACGAGTGACAGAAGAAGAGCAGACACACTGCCGACGTTGTGAGGACGCGAATGGGGACATTGCGATGTCACAATGTGTTCTCCTATTTGGAAGCCGTGTTTTAGACTTAAAGCAGGATTTTTCTCTCAGTTAGCCTCTGATTATTTCAGGGATATTTTTGTATGATTAGACCTCTAATCTTAGCATATTTAAAGGGCCTTTGTAACCCTGAGTTAGATACGTCTATCAACGAAGGCTTTTCTTTTAGGGGTGATAAGATAAAGTTGCAGATGAGTTTTGGTGAGAGTTTTTGTAGTAACTATGGAAATACTTTTGTTCTTGAGTTAGGATTTTTGGGGTTTGAGTTTGTACGTTTAGTACATTTAAGTTTACTTTCTCCATATTGTAGTCTCATTCATTTATTCATTTAAGTGAAAAGCTAAAAACTCCTTTACCCGTGATTTTTCCCTCTTTGAGGGTTTTTCACGTAAAATATTTATATTCGTTCTTCTTCACTTTTACTTATTATTTATTTATACGGGTCGATCCCAACAATTATTTATCCAAAATTAGGATTAAATTTTAATAGCTTGCCTTAGATAATGGTATAGTACAACCAATACCCAATTATTTGACCGAAAATTAAGTTAAAAATGTCTCAAGACAAATTTCAAGAATCAAATTAGAGATTTGAGATCAATCAAATTTTACTAATAATAATTAACTTTTCTTTACAAAAAAGAAATAATTAACATTTGGATCAATCTAATCCAATAATTAGCTAAGTTAATGTTATAATATTATGCAATAATTTGAAAACATTATTTAGTTTGACATAAAAAATGAGAAGTGTGCAGCCGGACAAACTAAAAATGCCAAATGGAATGTAAGAGAAGAAGGGTATTAAAATAAATTTAAAAAGTTGGAGGGATGATTTCGTAAATAAAACACGGACAAATTTAAGAGCAGGTAAATAAATAAAGCTTTCAAAAGAAACAGCTTTCATGCTTCAAAACAAAATCACAGCTAACGCTTTTGGCCCCTCTGAGTAAGGCCATGTGAAAAACTGAAGCTGTTTTTTTTTTTTTTTGTTCTTCCTCCTTTTTTTTGGCTAAATTTTCTTCAACGCCAAGAAATTTTTTTCCATAAATATAGAAAAAAACCTGAAACAGAGAATAAAATCTGAGCAACAAAGAAGGAAAATATGTTCAGATTACATAAGCAAAAGTCTGATAAATCTGGTGAGAGGTTCGATTTCAAGTTCTCCAGCTTCCAAGCTAATCAGGTATCTCTCTTTCACTCTGTTTTTTTTTTCTTCATATTATTCAGTGTTTGAACTATTACTTCATTGTAATGTTAAAATTGAATCCGCTGTTACATCGCAAAAACTTTACTTCTTTCATATTTTCGTTGTTTTTTCTCATTCAATTTCCTTTTTCAAACTTACGTTTTCACTGTCAACTCGCGGCAGATTTTAGTGTGTTTTTTCAATTATTATCATGGCTGAATGACGAGGTTTGGCGATGCTTTTTCATTTCTATTATTTCATTTCTGAGTGAGTATGTGGAAAGTTACTAATCATAGACCTTTTTCTTTTTTGAAATTCTTGATTTATTGATGATCTTTTATGTAATCAGATTCTAATTTCCGTATATGAAGATCTATGATATGCAGTAAGAACGGCTACATTTTTGGTTTAGATTTTCTTTTAGTCAGATCTGTTGACGCTTCGAACAAAAAAATGTATCTGTGGACGCTTCCGTTTTGACTTATACAGTGTCTTTCATTTATACGTTAACTTCATTTCTATTTGCGGTTTGCACTTGTAAAATTGAGCCGGTAAAATACTAACTAATTGTGAATCGGAAATTGTGGAATATTTAGATATAATTTGAGGATTTTTTTCTTAAATTTTATCGAGATTAGTCGTGATTTAATGACGATTATTTGTTTTCTAATAAAAAGATAAAATGTGAGGACAAATTTTCGATTTATTATACTAGTTTCTTTTCGGGCATTATTTTACTTTTGTAAGGGAAAAAATAATAAGAATGTATTAAAAAAGAAAAAAGAACAATTTAAATAAAAATTAAAAACCTCTTATATCATGGTGAGCCTATTCCCACCAATGGCTTGACTTCTTTCACACATGCTTATTTTGAATAAAAAAAATAACAGATGTATAATATATTAGTTAGACTCGGGTGTGAGTGTCAGATAATATCCAGAAATTTTAAGTTTTCCGGTCTTTGGAGGTCATATATCTATACCAATGCCTAAGGCAACATAGTGCATATATGTTTTGACTCTGCCTTTCATGTCTAACAAATTTTAAGGAACCTATAAGCAAAGAGTTTAAAAGCAAGTAGCAAAAGTAACATTTCATTTGAGGTTTAGGTTTTCTTTCTTAACATGTTCATTTATTCTTCGGGCCAAAGTTTTAGATGCATGATTTTTTTAAAAAACTTTTTTCTTATCTAAGGGCTTGTTGTTGTCTAGTTAAGTTGCTAGTTGTACTGAGGTGATTCTTGATACAATTTTGGATTATTGAATTCTTGAAGGTTCCAAAAGGATGGGACAAGCTTTTTGTGTCAATTATTTCTGCCGATACTGGCAAAACTGTGAACAAGTCAAACAAAGCATTGGTGCGGAATGGAAATTGTCGATGGACAGATAGCTTTTCGGAGTCTATTTGGATTGCACGAGGTGATATATCAAAAGTGCTTGATGAATGCTTATTTAAGCTTGTTGTTGCCATGGTATGGTGCTTGCCTTGATCTTTTGTGAAGTTTTATTTATTGTTGTGGATTTGATTTATGCCAGTGTGATAAATAATCAATTTAAACTGATTTTATTGTAGGGATCATCTAGATCCGGCTTCCTTGGAGAGGCAACAATTAACCTTGCAAACTACATAAGTTCAAAAAATTCAATTCCTCTTTCATTACCATTAAAGAAATGTAACCATGGGACAGTATTACAGGTGAGATCCAAAGTTTATTCTTGTTTTAAGTGCCTAACAGTCTTTTTTTTTTCTTTTACATAAAAGTTAAAAACACTTTCTTCCCAATTTTGAAAGGAGAATTCTCTTTTCAATAGATGGAACAAGATAAACTAGCTGGTGCATTTGAACTGCTTGCTGCCACTGTATGTTGTTTTTGTTGCCAAATTGTGATTTTATTGCTTAAAGATTAGACATGTTACATTCCATATTAACACTAGTGGATGATACATATTTTCAGTGTCTCTTACACTGAAATTTATCCATGGAGAGAAAATTAGTTATAGCTTAAAGTTAATTTTGAGGGAGGAATTATTATGTTGAAATTGATTCAATATCACTTAAGCTTATTCAGATAATTTTGTTGCCGGTTTTGGGAATTTATTATCCAAACCATGGTTTCTGGTCAATGAACTTGCCTTTGTCAAAGTTATGTATTTATCTTCTCTCTCAGTCACATGTTTTCATTTAGGAAGACAAGCTCAATTATTCACCTTTCTTTAATGTTATTGTTAACATTTGATGATTCTCTGCAGGTTAAAATTCAATGCTTGACACCAAGAGAAAAACGCAGGTTTGCCATTTTACATGAAACCTTACACTTTGTGGCATTCAGTTTATATATGATTCTGAAAAATGCTACTGCATCTTTTAAAGGGATGAGCAATGGAAAGATGCAGATTTGAATTTAGAGGATGCATCTCTGGAAAATGATGACTTGGAAAACAAATCCGATGCATCTGATGGTACATATGCCAGGAGTGTTGGATCTTCTTCTAGTAATCATTTAGAGGGTACTATTCATCCTGGAGAATTGTCAAGTAGGGTATGGTCCCTTGATATAATTCCTAGGTCCTTTCAGGATATGTTCAGACTTTGTTTGGTCAACTTCCCTTTCTGCAATTGTGTTTCTTTCAACTAGTTCTGTAATTGTATGTGAATATAATTAAAATGCTTAGGTATTGATAATTGATATATATATATATATATATATATATATATATATATAGGCATGTATACCATTTTAGGTGATTATATGCGTACATACGTAGATCAACTGTATTATCAGTTCATTACTTATAGATAATATAAGATACTATAACACTTGGTTCATCTAAAGGACGGGCTTCTTTTCTTGTTGATGTTTTGGCATGGTCGTATGTTCATTGTTTAAGAACTTTACTTTCTACGCATTTTTCTAGATTGCTTGCATTGATACCCAGGGCTTCATGGCAACTATGAAATTATGCCAGCCTGTTAAGATGTAGGCTGCGGCGATACATGCTATGAAACATATTACTGCTGAAGTTAGTCTAAACATTCTACATATCCAGTGTTCTATGGTGTCAACTCAAACTTATGAAAAAGAAGTCAATATAGCTGAAAGTACACGAATTAGAGAAACACTTGTAGTAGGCCTGTAGTGTGCAAAGACTGACAAGCAATCTAGAACCTAAAACTTAAACTGTATGACAAGCATTTTCATTAATTTCCACTGAACTATCTTTTTTGAGGCTGATGAAACCTTCTCATGTCTGTTCAGGAGCCAAGTTTGTCAGCATCAGATTCACGGAATAGCTTTGACTCCTTGGATGGTTCCTACAGAGAAAATTTCTCCCCTCATAATGGGGTTATGAGTAATCTAATCGGAAGACAAGATTCAACTGGTTCTCAAACTAGTACTCCAAGTGGATCTTATTCTTTTAATGACTCTTCCAGGTCAAACCACTCCTCTGTCGCTCCAAAGGTCTCCAGCTCCGGAAGCCATCCTCATAACCACAGGGAGGACTTGAATCGGGCTTCACGCCTTGTTCCCTCTTCTCCACTACGCAATACTGGTTCATCTAAAGATCTCTTGGAAGCTGCAGAAATTACAATTGGGGAGCTTCGAGCAGAAGCTAGGATGTGGGAGCAAAACGCTCGAAAGTTGATGGTTGATTTGGAATATTCTCAGAAGGAATTTCTTGACCTTTCCAAACATCAAAAAAGTCTTGAGGCAGCACTTTCAGCATCACAGGCAGAATGTGATTGCTTGAAGCAGGAGATCAAAGAAGTAAAGATCTTATTGGAGGAGTCACAGATGAAACAGGCTGCTGCAAACAATTTGAAATTTCAGACTAAAAATAATGGCAATGTTCAAAAGGAGTTGGAAGAGGAGATAAGGTTTCAGAGAGAGGAGAATGCTAATTTGGCCTTACAGTTGAAGAAAACCCAAGAATCAAATATTGAGCTTGTTTCCATTCTTCAAGAACTGGAAGAAACTATAGAAAAGCAGAAAGTGGAAATTGATAACCTTTCAGCTGCTAAACAGACCAGAAAGTCTTCTGATTCTGATGGGGAAAGTGATATTGTTGAACAAAGAAGTCGACATTTGCTTGCAGAGAACAGGAATCTAGAGATCCAATTTCAGCTGCTGCAGGAATCACATGGGAAATCGGAAAGCACTATTCAGGCTCTGGAGAAAACTCTGGAAGAAAAGAACCATGAAATGGAGACCGAACAAGCTCTGAGGAGACAATCTCTGATGGATTGTGAAGCTGAATGGAACCGCAAATCAGCTGAAAAAGAGGAAACAATCATTAATTTGGAAATGAAATTGTCCGAAGCTCCTGATGTTCAAGGTTTAAAGGAAATGGATTCTGAAAAAGAAGGTAATTCTAATCTAATCAAAGAAATTGAAGATCTAAAACTGAAGGTGCAGGAACTCGAGAGAGATTGCAACGAGCTTACTGATGAAAATCTGGAACTTCATTTTAAGCTCAAAGAATCAAGCAGAGATCATAGCACCACCTCTAATTCTCTTTTACCTGATCATCCAGGAAAGAACTCTTTTTCTAGGCATGAACCAGAAGTACCTTCTGCTGATCATTTACAGAGTCAATCTGTAGTTCTTGGAAATCGATGTGCTGACCTAGAGCTCCAGCTGGAAGCTTTCAAGGAGAAAACTTCTTATCTTGATGATGAACTCTCCAAGTATCGTGCCAGAGCAGATGAACAGGAGACTGAACTTGTCACACTGCAACAACAATTACAGCATTACCAGCAGACAGAAATTCAGAGTAAAGAATCCAGTATTTCTGAATCACCTGATGCCTTTGAATTCACTACATTGCTTGCTGAGTTAGATGAACAGATTCAACTTTCTTTAGCTGACTTAAAGCGTCCTGAGGGAACTGATTTTGATGACTCAGAGGTTTTGAAAAGTAAAGATTCGACAAGTCAAAAACAGCAAGTTGAGATTATCTTGAAGAATTTTGTCCAGCTAAAACAATTCTTCAGAGAAGGTACTGTTGGTATTGGTGGATATAGTAAAGAGGCAAGTGATCTAGGAAAGCAATTGTCAGACAAGATATCTGAGATAGGGAAGCTTAAATCCGACAATTTGCTAAAGGAAGATGAGCTTGTGGCTATAAGACATCACCAAAAGGAGTTAGAAGCTCAGGTTTCTTCTCTTCAAAAGGAGAAAATCCAGTTGGAGGAAAACATAGAAATCATGCTTGGGGAAGGTGCTGTTACTGCCAAATGCTTGGGTGATTTACGGAGCAAAATGATGGTACTTAATAGCAATATGGATTCCCAAATTTCAACCAACAAGATACTTGTAAAGAAATCTGAAGAGCTTGAAAGTGGCAAGCAGGAATTGGAAGTTCATCTATCTGAACTAGAAGAAGAAAATCTACAATTATCAGAACGGATCAGTGGTTTGGAAGCACAATTAAGGTATCTGACTGATGAGAGAGAATCTCACCGTCTGGAACTACAAAATTCAGAATCTCAAGCAATGGAACTTAAGGGAGAGATAACAAGATTGGAAAATGAAATAGAAGCACAAAAGGTTGACATGAGACAGAAGATGGAAGAGATGCAAAAGCGGTGGTTAGAAGTTCAAGAAGAGTGTGAGTACCTAAAAGTTGCGAACCCCAAACTGCAAGCTACCACTGAAAGTCTTATTGAAGAATGTAGTGTGCTTCAGAAGGCAAATAGAGAATTACGGAAGCAAAAGGCGGAATTAAATGAGCATTGTGCAGTCTTGGAAGCAGAACTGAAGGAATCTGAAAAAGTTTTTTCTAATATGACTAGCGAAGTTGAAGCTTTGGAAGAAAAGTACTCCTCAATGCTCGAAGAAATAGCCTCAAAAGAGAAAGCCCTTAATTTGGAGCTAGAAGCACTTCTTGAAGAGAACAAGAAGCAGAAGGAAAAACTTGTTCTTGAAGAGAGCCTGTTAAATCAGAAGTACTTGGAGAAGACAGCTGAAGTCGAAAACCTCCAAAGAGAGGTTGCTCACCTCACTGAACAGATATCTGCCACCCAGGATGAAAAGGAGAAAACAGCATCCGAAGCTGTGCTTGAAGTTTCTCATTTACGTGCAGATAAAGCCATGCTTGAAGCTGCTCTACAAGATCTTCAAGGAAAGCTTAAATTATCTGACGGCAAACTCAATACATTTCAGGTGGAGTCTGAAACTGAGGCACAGGAACTTAAGGAAGAGCTAGCTTCTGCAAAGCAAAAACAGGAAATATTGATGGCTGACCATGAAAAACTATTAGATTTATTGGAAGATGTCAAATCCAATGAAGACAAACTGAAAGGCACTGTTAGAGGGCTCGAACTGAAACTCAAAGCTTCTGAGTATGAGAATCAGCAGTTGGCAGAAGAAATTTCCAGCCTTAAGGTCCAATTGCAGAAAACAACGGTCCTTCAGGATGAAATTTTAGATCTTAAAAAAACAATCAGTGAATCCAAGTTTGAAAATGAAAGGCTGGAAGCTTCTTTCCAAATGTTATCCAGAGACTATGAAGAACTCAAAGTTGAAAGAACCCTTTTAGCCGAGAAAGTCTCTAACAGTCAGCAAGCTGTTTCCGAGCTAGATGCTTGCAGACGTAGGAAAGTGGCCCTCGAAGAAAAGGTCCTCCGGCTGCAGGGTGATTTAACTGCAAGAGAAGCCTTGGGAACTCAGGAAGCTGCACTGAAAAATGAGCTGGCCCAAATTAGAAGAGAAAATAGCCAACTCCAGAGGAAGATAAAGAAGCTTGAGGAGGAGAAAGATGACTGCCTGAAGAAAGCCCAAGGCCTTGAAGAGGAACTGAAGCAGATAAAACAGGATCAAAACAGCCCCAAGACTGTGAGTCTCTTCTTTAGCATAACCCTGACCCTCGTAGGTTTATCATCAATAGACAGTTCTTGTTTGGGATTTTCTCTCTCATATGTACTTGAATTCATTAAAAAATCAGCTCAAAATAGGTTTATAAGGTTCTCTTTGCTTCTAAAATAGCAGAACATAGAAGAGAACGATAACCCATCATCAAGTGAGAAGCTGTTCAGTGAAACGGACCAAGTACAGCAACATATAGATGAAAATCACACACAGGTTGTTTTTTATTTTAAATTCATGTTAGTTAATCATAATCTCTTAGATCGGGCAATCAATTGTTTGCAAAGGTGGTCTGATCTTATGTTTCTGTCTCTTGTTTTTTCCTTTCAGGTTGATAACAATCAAAACTGCAATAATGAGACTTCTCAAGTTTCAGGAGCCGAACTTTTGTCAAAAATTCAGAATCTTGAAAATGAACTTGCAGAAGCTTTGGAGGCAAATGACATGTATAAAGCACAGCTTAAGAGGTAGGTCCAAAAGTGGTAGATTTTCTAACCCCCTAATATCGATTTTTTTTTTTTCGTTCTTAAATATAGCATCTGAAATATGATACACTTGTTTCCATTTTAGTAAATAAGGAATTCCAATTACATATTCTTCATGTTCCATTGCTTACATTACATTTTCTGTTTCATGCCGTGCTATTACCATTGTCTTGCAGCCATTTACTTTTTCAATTAAGTCATTGTTCAGAGAATATGAATTTGTATCATGATGAAAGGATGAGTTATATAACTTAGATTTCCGGATTCTTTGCACCATGTTATATGAATTCAATAAGAGAGCTGGATAAAAAATCAAAATCTCGTGTCATGCCTCAAAACTAAATATTCTGATTGGCTTAAATATGATAACTAGAATTTTTGCACCTCAAACCCTAGAAACGAAGCTCTCGCTTTTATTTCTTCTTGGATGGTAGAATATTAGGTTACCCCTATTATCTCAGGAAGTACACGTCAAACTGTTTGTATGCTCCTTAGTTGCTTTGGCAAGAAAACGGAGGTGGGGGAAATAGTCATCATAACCATGATGAGAAAGTGGGGTATCGGACTAGCAGGATTGCTTATTCTCACTAAATAGTTTTGCATGCTTGATTTCAAACTCACTCATTCTTACAGAAAGTGAACCACCTTATCAGAATATTTTAGAATCAAGAAGACATCAGATTCTACTGCGGACATACAAAGGCTAACATTCTTTACATATTTTGCTTGTGTGCAGTTTGTTAACGAAAGAAGTAAGCTTCCATTCGCCTGGTCCGGAAGGGGATGCAAGAAAAGACAGATGTGATTGCCAGACATCAGCACTCGAGAAAGAGCTAAAAGAACTACGGGAACGATACTCCCACATGAGCCTCAAATATGCTGAAGTAGAAGATCAGCGAGAGCAACTCATGATGCAGCTTAGAGCTGCCAGTGGTCGAAGGCGCTGGTTTTAATGATTCTAATAGTATAAATCCGGTCGTATTGTTTCTCCAGCTCCGGCATCCACACTGAGCTTCTGTTTTTTCACCATCTAATTTTTTTTTCCTATGGTGTTTGTGTAGATTCTTTACGAAGCAAAATAGGGAAACAAATTTATGGCTGCTACATCAGGAGCCAGCCTGCCTGCCTGGGGCTGAGATAGGGATTTATTTACAGGCTAATTGTAATACAAGAAACAACATATAACAAAGTTGTATACTAATAGGATTATCATTTCTTGTAGGTATGCTGAGCAATGAAAACACGAGTATAAGGCTATGATAAGCCTTGATTTCATCTACTCAACTTGTTTATATTATTACAATCATTTTTTTAAGATAGGTATGTTATCTCTCCTGAAATAATCACTAATTGAAAACATAGTGGCGCTGACCTTATTGAAGACTTGACTGTTTGATCGATAACATAGAATCAATAATCAAAAATAATTATAATGATTCAAGTTAGAATTTTAATTTAATTATGAAGAGAAAATTGATAGTTCGATTAGTTCAATCAAAGTAACTTTATACCCATTTAAAGCAAAGCACTGTATTCGTTATGGTATATTGTGACAACAAAGTAGCTCTATTTATTTCTCATACTTTTTGTTTTTCTTTTTCTTTTAAAATGACAAACCCAAAACATACTGAAATTGGGAAACTTTTTTTTTTTTTTGTGGTTTAATATTTTGAAAGATTTGAAGCAACGTGCACGGTGCGGACATTTGAACTAAAGACAACAAGAGAGATGATCTCGAGAAAGACAAAGAGATATTTTTGGGATTTGAGAATTCAACAAAGCAAGCAAGCTGGCAATGAAAGACTTTTTAAACCAGCTTGAAAGGGGAGTGTTGATTTATTGACTGAATAAGAGTGAGGGTGCATTTACTTACGATTAGTGTAAAAACAGCAGTGACGGTAAAATTAAATACTGTAGCGATACTGTAGTGTGAAACAAAAAGTAAGTTATACGCACCACACTACACCCAATCACCCATCCAAATCCACCCTAAGTAAAATAAATTCAATTCTTTGAAAACCTTGTTTGAATTGGGCACCGTGTTGATTCAAAAATCGATATTATTTTATTAATTTATTTTTAAAATTTTTAAATGATTAAAATATCAAGGGGAATTGAAGTAAATGCATATGGATAACTAGAGATTTATCCTCACTCGTTGAATAGGGAAACATTCAAATCCAATGGTCAGTTTGGGTTTAGAATGCCTTGTTTTAGCATATCCATATCCTGATAGTCATTAAGTTATGGTTCAATTTTAGAACATAAACCCTAAACCTTCTTTGAAAAATAAATAAAATGAGGAATGAATATTATGACTGACATTTTATTTTTAAGCATATATCAATGAATCAATGATGCCAATTGTTATTCCAATTATAAACTTGCATACCATAGCATTCTACATATAATCAGAACAAACAAAGGCAACAACCCTTTTTAATGACTCTCTACAGCTTGGAGCCTCTTCTTTTTATAACTATACCAGTCTTCTCTTTACAGTATTGAGTATGCACGGATTACCTCCACGATTGGTGCTCGACACAATGGACATTTTCCGCCACCCCGAACCAACTCGTTCGCACATTTTGAACAAGTGCACATGTGTCCGCATCTGCAAACCAATATTTAAATCATCTAAGGATTTTAATATCATATGCGAAAATTGAACACAAGAAGGTTTAGAAAAGTTTAAGGAGGTAAACCTGTACAATAGTGAATCAATATGGCTATCACAACAAACACAACAAGTCCCTTTCCTTACATGACCCCATTTCGACCCATCCTCTGATGTTTCTGCACTCAAAACTGTAATGCAAGTGAAATTTGAAAACAGAAACATTCTAAAACCACCTCATGGCACGGAAATAAAAGAATCCAAAATAATGGTTTTAAAAACCTTTTTCACCAGCTGAACGATTCAGAGCAGCAGAGACTTCCTGCCTGACAGATCGCTGTAACTCCAGCTGCATATCCATGCAGGCTTCCAACATCCTCTGCATGTTGCTCATGCCCTGCTGGAGTCTTGCCATATCAGCTCTTAGATCATTGATCATCTCCCATTCCTGCTGAAAATAGGAAGCCCTGTGAAAAACTTGATGCAGAGTAATATATACCTTGTATAGGGACTCAAAATATCAAATGTGGGCCCCTTTCCACAGAATATCCAGCATGTATCGAACTAACCAAGACTGACAACTTAAAATGATAAAAAAACAGAAACATCATTAAATCCAGCAGTCACCTAAAGAGTTTACTTTGAAATTGATTACTATGACTGTGGTTTCACCTTTGGATAGGTAAACAACATCGATGACCACAATCGGGGAAGACAACAAAATCCCTGATACACAATTCAATTACTTACCCAACAAAATGTCTCTCCAAATGGGATCACTTCCATAAATAATTTCATCTTCAGTATGAAACTCACAACAACAATTCTTAGATCACCTCTATATGTTAAAAGTTATTCCAATGGAAAACTTAATACCTAACAGAGAATTCTATGAACATCATTGAATCAGATTCAGTACAATTGGTAAAATACAGTTGCCAGATGAAGAAAGATGGCTTACAATTTCAGATCTATGCATGCTGTGCCTAGACCACCTAGTGTGATGTAAATCATGATGCCACAGTGGTTGTGGTGGTGGCACTGGAGGAGAAGGTAGCACCAGTGAAGGCCTGTTAATAGTATCATTCTGATCATCATTTGTTTCACCCCTCTCCTGCTCTTGATCAGGCTCTGGGGAGGCTGGAGTTGGCAAATTTCTATGCAGATCCCAATCAATGGGTGAACGACTCTGTCTTTCCACATAAGACTGTATTAACTGGTCTAGGCTTTCCCGGAAACCACTTCGAAGCAGATTTGAGACACTTCTCCTACAAATTAAATTAAGTCAACCATCAAAGTATAACTGTTTTAAGTTAAGAGAAAAAAAACGAATATGAGATCAAATACCTGCTCAGAAGTTCTCTAAGTTCCATACCATACACATTATCATCTTCGGGTGGGTGAAATCTATTCAACCTTCTAACCGGGATTGCACGACGTGCTCTTGGAGGACCAGAACGCCCTTCTGACCAATTATCAACAGCTTCTTGAGAGCGACCCTCATGCCAAACCCTCTGGGCTCCCTGTGTACGATTTGCTTCTCCATTTTCATTTCCAGGATTTTCTTGACGATGCTCACTAACTGAACTTTCTTGCCAATTTGTATCCATTACTTCTGTACTGTTGTCTCTCAATTCGTTGAACTGAGCATATGTTGGTTGTTGCCAGTTTCCTCTCTCATCATTGACAGCTGGTTCTCGCCAATTCCCACCTTGGGTAGTATTTTCTTGCCAACTTATGCTCTCAACAGCCATGTTCCTAACCAGAACTCCTGTTTGATTAGGCAACTCTGCGATGCCACTTTCCAAACTCCTAAGTTGTGTACGCTCAATGTTTTCTCCTTGGACATCTGGTGACATGTTTGTTTGGGGAAGTTCATGTCTAGAATCATTGATGACATTGCTAGATGTGGTTTCAGAATTGCTGTCTGCTTGATTTTGGACATTTGTAGCTAATCTGTTATGGAGCCCTTCCCTAAATGGGGAAAAAATGGCAATGCAAAAATCAAAGTATAAGTACAAAAGTTTTGTGCTTGAATAAGCTGAAATGAGAATTGCGAAGATTGTTCAAGCCATAATCTAGAGGCAGGTAGATGAACTGCAAAGTGGTCCATGCCTTATTTTAATAAAAAACCATACACACCACATTTTTATCACTGTTTGCTGGCAATATCTACTTTTATGTTTCTCAAACATAAAAGCACAAATGGGAAATTTTCAAACTAAGTTGTTCCAATTTTCCATGAATTGGAGAATGTTATAGATCAATACACAACTACATAGTATAATAGGAAACAGAACCCCCTCCTCTAAATGAGGTCTAGCTGCATGGTACATCAACAAAAACATAGCAAGATTGTCAATCCCAAGCACCATATCCCATGTATGATTCAAGCAATGCATCTTGTGGTATGTATTATATGCCAAAATTCCTCAGAATGTAACATTACTTTCAAACCATCAACCTTTCACAAATTATTAAAAAAAAATTATTAACAGTTAAAACTTCTTAACTGTGAGCATCAATGGAAAATATCCATACCTCAAACCAGATACAGTGTTCCGTTGTCTTAACTGAATTAATTCACTTGCTGCTACTGAAGTTGGTCTCTCCTCTTCAACAGGTCTTTCATTTCGTAAGAATCTACCTCTAAGCAGTGACTGAAAAGTTAAAAGCGCTGATAGGTAAGCATAGCCATATATGCAAATAAAAATCCAGGTAGGAAAAGGCATTTAAAATATATACATGACAAGATGTGTGATAATGCAATACATCAACATATTTTTTACCTTAACAAAATTAAATATGTTCTTGAAAATATATATATTAATGTTACTTTCACTCTTAGCCCTGATATACCCAGTCTACCAAGAAGCAAAAGCACGAGTGTTCTTGGTTTCTGGCCTTGCATGAATATGTATGCATCTTAATTTATATACAGGCAGCAACAAAGGAGAAAAATGTTGAAAAAAGGAGGCGGCAACAAGGTATATGTCAATATGATAGCATTAACTCAGCCTGGGGCATCATTGAAGGTCATGGTCACCTAACTTTGACTACTAGTTCGATACAAGATTGGTCAACTATTAATGCACCATTCCAATGGTTATAGCAAATACTTAAGATGTTCATTCTACTGAAGGAATGCCGTTGCAGAAAAGCACAAAATGCCTCTTATTTTGATATTTAATGCATTCATTCCAGAAAAAGCTAGAGTCATGCTTTCGCTGTTTCACATGCTTTTCTGTTTTTATTTACTTATTCATTTCTTGATTGGTTAGTCAAAGCAGAAGCATAAGCCTTGTAAGAAAATCAGAACAATAGACCTTCAACAAAAATCCTCAATATGCTCGAAGAAGAAAGAATATGGTCTGGAAAAGCTTCAAACAACCAAAAAAAGCGCAACCAACAATATGGCAAAAAGACTGCATTTTCAAGGAACTCCAAGGAGTGCTTTAATATGTTATCTAGAACTACAGTCTCAGGTCAGAATCATTAAATAAAAAGTGCAAAAACTATTTATTAGCAACATAAAGTAAGAGGGAGGTTTCATGTTTATTATCTAGTTTCTCAGTATCCAGTCATTTGTTTAACTTGGCCTAAGCAATGCCCGAAATCTCCTATGCCTTTCATGGTTAGACCAACATAACCAGAGATTTCCACAGCTCAAGCTTTTCGAGCAGCTAAACAAAAAATTGAGTCTAGCCAAGAGTTGAGCCAATCAAACATGCTTTGTGTCCACAAATTTTCCAGAAAAAAAGCTTTTGAACCCTTATACCTTATTAATCAGGTTAATCTCATTTTGAACTACAATATATGTTGAAGTTGAAACAATGACTCAAACCACAGAACTAATATCCATGCATGAAGAGGCAAACTTGTAATCCTTGTATTATAAACAAAAATAAGAAAGAGACCGTGCCAGTATGCTGCAATATAAGTGCAAAATCAAGTAGCACAACACTAGTACAATAGTAAATATGCACAGTTTACTTCAACTCAATTTAAAATCAAGCAAATTTATATTTCCTGCTAATTAGAAAAGTCAAAAACAAATATCTACAGCTTAGCTGAATATAATTACTTGAAACAAAGAAAAGAATTGCAGCACATACAAATGCATGGGAGTTAGTGCCATCTTAGAGAAGCACAAACTTAACAGACTTCATGATAGCCAACTAACCTGAATGCGGTTACGATGAGCAAAATCAGATACAGCACGGTGCTCCAACAAACCCTGAAGTTCCCTTTGCCTTTCTCTCTCAATCCTCACAAGCAAGTCAATTATTGCTTGTCTACCACGCAACCTCCTCAAATCCCTCCGAATATGTTCTGGTTGGCGTTCATCATGCTCAGCAACTGAGCCTTCCCGAACAGGATCAACTTGCACACTAACTGTCGCTGACTGATTTTCCCTCCGTCCTCCACGAACACCTCGCTGCTGACTTGTCATTTGCACCCACTCCCGGACAATTCTAACTCTCTCACGTTCGGTTTCGCCAAGCCATTCAGCTCTAGGATTGCCAGCCCTTTGAGTAACATTGGATGAATGATCACTAATCCCACTCTCCATCCATCCACGAACAATCTGCCTCACCCTTTCTCTCTCAACTTCACCGAGATCAGGTGAGTGCTCCCTACTAGACACATTATTATCCCCACGATCATTCTGTGACACACCTTGATCATGCGACCATGTTCCATAGTCATTCTCGCTCTCACTCACATCCACAATGCTCCCAGGATTTTCACTCCCATGACTTTCAGACAAAGTTGTACTAGACATTGTTGTATTACTATCAGCATTGCTTTGCCGCCTCAACCTTTCCCTCACCCTCTCTCGTGCCCTATTCAAGACATGCTCATCCTCCAACTCCCTCCACATTTGCAAAATTGAAGAAGCCTGAGTACTAGGCCTCTCCACATTCCCCCCTTGTCGCCTAGAAGCAGATGACTGCGACTCTCTCAAGAACGAAGAGTCAAGCATTGAAACAGTATGCAAACCAGCTAAAGCCATCAATTCAGACTCCCTGTTCCTCCTCTCCATCGTAGTCATCATTTCCTGAGCCTGCCTAGCAGCCCATCTACTCAAAATCCTAGAATGCCGCCTTCTAGCAGCGGATGACTCAGCCAAATCATCACCTTCAAGATCAGACCTTCTCCTCCTCCTAACAAGCTGATCGCCCTCGTCATCCTCATCATCAGGATTTCTATTAGAACTGCATGATGCAAATGACATACAATCATCTAAATGCCCTCTCATCAATTCTTCCAAACCCCTTTCCAATTCAGCTCTGACGTCATTTGCAGATTCTGGTTTTTGTTGTAAAGCCTCAAAATCAGTCATAGTTTTTTTCCTACACCTAATTCTTTTTCCTAATACAATTAACCCATTCGCTTCATTTGCCTTCAAATTTACCCAAGATCACAACCCTGTCAAAATACATGTATATATACAAAAAATTACAAAACCAGACCCTAATTTGGTTTTCAAAATTTATTAAAAAAGCAAATTAAAAATCAAACAAAAATAACTATGTCCTAAGCCCTAAATTTGGCCAAGAATAGAGCTCCAACTCATTTCTTCACCTAATAACAATACGGAAAAAATCCCAAAAAAAATAAAAAAATGAAGAAAAATTTATTGAAATTTGTTGAAAATGAAAGAAAAACTTAAGACGAAAGAGACGTACCTGCGAAAGTTTATAATGAATTTTCCTTCCCCTTTTCCGTGAATCGAAATGCGGGGTTTATTTTTCCCTGTAAATCAAAATAGGAAACTGAAATAGAAATTTTATCTGTTCAGAAAAATAAAAAATTATAAAAAAAGAGAGAGAGAAAAGTAGAGAGAGAGAGAGATCAAAGGCGAGAAGGATGTGAGAAATTTATAAATTACATGAAAGGGAGAATTTTTTTGGTTCATAATTTTCTGTTTGGGTGATTTTTTTCAATTAATTTAATTACTAATTTATTTACGGAAGAAGAGAGAGAGGCGCGCCGATTTACCACAAAGTGACACGTATTAAAACTTTTAGCTTTTTTTAATTTTTTATTTTGTAATTTATATTTTTTGGGAGTCAAATAGCTTTATGCCACGTCATTAAATATTTGGAGTGACTCGGTCACTTCCTTTTTCTTGCTTGCTTTATGACGCCACCGCTCTACTCTCTCCTTTTTCTTATTTTATTTTATTTATACAATCAATTTATTTTTTTAATAAAAATAGTTTTGAAAGTAAGATAATATAAAAAATGTAAAAAAAATTAATTATAGTTTTGAGTAAGCTTGTAAGTAATTGATGACTTAAATATGAATAATTTAAATATCCGTTAATGGGTTGAGTTATCTGTTTAAGTCGAAAGATATATTCGAAATTTGAAAGGGTTTCAAAAAAATTATTAAGTCTAGAAAATAAGTTTGGGTAAAAAATTAGACCCATTTAAAATATGAGTTAAGTTCAAGCTTGAATATTTAAAGCTCGGGCTCGACCTGTTTTTAAATTTATAATCTTTTATATTATGTTATTTTTATATATTATGTAATTTAGAACACATTAAATAAATAAATCTATGCTAAATATATAATACTACTCTAATATAAACATTAAAATAATGTTAAGATTATTAGATAAAAAATTCAATAAATAAAAAATATAGAAAATTGTCGATTGAGTCTTAACTCGAGAGTATGTAGGTTCGAGTCCACTGAAGCTCATTATCCTCTTATTTATGGGTTGGGAAGGAGTTATGAGTAGTTGTAGCCATTGTGCCAAAAAGAACAGATATAATCAAAACCTATAATGCAATTATTCGAAAAGAAATTTATAAAATTATACACATTATTTGTTTAGTTGATTGGACAATTTACTTCAAACCAATCCATAAATATACATTGCTTTAACATTCATGAATTTAAAATAACATTTGTCAAATTTTAAATGTTTTATTAAAATAACATTAAAAATTACTTCTCTCGTAAGTTTAAATTCAGTCATTTCGTATTCATCACCTATTGGTGAATAGAAGATCTTTAGATCATTCACAATTTTCTTAGAGAATGCAACAAAATTGTTAATTGCTAGACCAAAATGACTTTGAGAACGAACCAAAAATTAAAGATATTTGAGAAGATTCCAAAAGAGGTGCTAGCACCTTCTTTTATTGGCAGTATCACACATAGATATAATATGTAGTTAGTTTTATTTATTTGTTTTACCTACCAAAAAATTAAATTATTTTCTTATTAATATAATGACTTAATTTATGTCTTTACTATTAAAAATTAAAATTTATTTTTAAAACCATCGATTCCTTTTATTAAATCAAACAAAGACATGTAAAATTAAAAGGTTAGCATTCACAATTATAAATACAATTAAAACTAATTTTTTCATAATTAGATTCTTGAATATATTTAAATTTCCTAAACTTTTTCCAAAAATAAAATAAAAATAGTTGTGTTAGGTATAGATTGTTTTAGGTTAAATTATGGTTGCAACCCTCTATTATGTTAAAATTTAAGATTTAGTATCTACATTTTAATTTGACATAATTCATTCCATAAAGTCTAGCCTAGCAGACATTTCTACACATAAATAAAAAGAAAAATTTTAAATATTATGTTATATTTTTTTATTGTAATTTAAATTATACTAACAAAAGGAAGAATAAATTCTAAAGCAAGTTCATGATGATTGCTCAATCAATAACATCAAGGTTTACAATTGCAGTTTACTGGTATATTACCAACTGCAAATATAGTGTACATTAATCCAAAGCTGCCATTGTTACATTTTATGTTTTAATTACTGCTTCCTTAACCCTAAAAATCTACAACTTCTGCCCCGGTCACCCGGACCCCAGAATAGGGAGTGACGAAAAGTGTTGTTAGGGTTGTTGGGGCAGCATATCAATGACAGATATAACCAAACTTACCCGGAATTCCAAAACCGAGTTCATTCTGCCATCGCCAACTTTAAGCTACATTGAGGATCAGCAGCTTCTACCTCAACTTGATCTCAAATATCGGTACCTTGCATCCATGTCTTTCGTTTAATCCAGCACCTTCAACACATATAATACCTAGCACTCATCTCGATCTCAAGTGTCGGTACCTTGCATTCATGTCTGTCTTTAGTTCCAACACCTTCACCTGTCGAATTTGCAGGAATGTCTAGATGAGTGCTTACATTCTTCAAAAACAAACTGAACAAAAGCAAAATTTACAGAAAATTGTTAGTATTCATATCCACAGCTTAAGAATCTCATGTCTGTTCAAAACCTCTGACAAATGTGCAACCCACGAAATGAAATACATATGCGACTATTTATTCAGCAAATTAAGGCTGTCAGCTCAATCCCTTACTATGACAGTTGCATACATACAATGCTTATTATTTATCTCTTTCCCCTTCCATTTTCTAGCTAGCCTAAGCAAACAAGAAAATTAGAGATAGTTCTAAGTTTTAACAAACCTCAACCAAGACTTGTTTTGGCTAGCCTATAATTCCAGCCCCAAGAGGTAATTCTGGAATCAAGTTAGCAGACGTACAAGGAGTAGAGAGGGAGAAAGAAATATTTCTCAAGTTCGAAGTAGCAAAAGCCCCATAAGGCTCCGGTAGAAATACCTTTTCTCTCTTTTCTTATATATACTGCTGATGCATAACAATAAGAAGCTGACTGTTCTATTGTTGCATTTGTGGAGCTTAATTGTAATAGATTATAGATTAAGATTGCATTTGTTATATTACATTTATATTATGTTTGGATCCTTTATGCAGCTTTCTTATCGTACTAACCTAAGTGTTGATCTGAATACTTAATTTGTGATTTTACCTAGAAGTTATATATATAACTGCTTGCTGTCATGTTATTCAGATAAGGCAAGTTCATTAGACAAAAAATCACCTTGTCAGAAAAAAAAATGGAACATAATAAATAATTGTTTATCAAAATGTAAGAAATAAACCCTCAGATATTAGGTTCTAAAGACATAATTCAAATCTTTCAGATCAGGAACCCTACCGCTTATACGCACCTCTTAAGCTGGGCCTTATACAAGTCATCTACATCTAAAACTTCTGCAAGCTCAACTCCCATAAATTGACTTTCAGTATTGCAGTTTTGTTTGTTATCAGCCTGACACAAAAAGAGAAATGTGAGCTTTTAGAGTAACTTATGTTAAAGATTTTGATCAACTAGCAGGAAATGGAAAAACTATAGCAACACTAACCAGTATGTAGGCTTGCTCATTTTTCAGCAAACCTTTTTGAGCTCCCAAGGCTTCTTCAAGGAAAACTTTGCCACAACTGCAACTATTAGAGATTTTCTGAACAAATAAGGTTGTTTCAGCCTCAAGTTCTTCATAGTCTCTCAATAGCATCGCAAAAGAAGCTTCCAGCATTTCATTTTCAAACTTGATTTCACTAATTGTTTCCTTAAGAGCCAAAATTTCATCCTGAAGGAGTACTTTTTTCTGCAACTGAGCCGAAATTTCTTCTTCCAAAAGCTGGTTCTCTCTTTGGAGGTTGTCAACCTTGTTCGGCATATTAGAACAACCGTTTGCTGATTCTTTCGATTCTACTTCCAGGACTGTACACCGCCCATTTAACTCCATCTTTTGTTTCCTTAGGTCTTCATTTGCTTTCTGAAGCATACTACATTCTTCAATGAGTGTAAGATTTTCGATTTTGAGACACTCACACTCTTCTTGAACTACTGACCATTGCCTTTGCATCTCATCAACCTTCTGTATCATAACAAATGTTCGCACCTCCATTTCATCTTCCAATCTTCTTATTATCTCATCTTTGAAATTCGTAGCATCAAATTCTGGAATTTGTAGTTCCATGTGACAGTACTCTCTTCCATCATTAGGGTACATTAATTTTTCTTCTAAACAACATAACCCTTCTGATAAAAGTAAATTTTCTTCTTCTAGTTGAGATAAATAAACTTCCATTCCCTTCTTTCCTTCTTCGAGTTCTGAAGGTTTCTTTACGAGAATTTTGTTGGCAGACATCCGGGAATCCATATTGCTATTAAGTTCCATCATTTCACTCCGCAAATCATCCAAGAATTTAGCTGTAACAACAACTTCTCTCCGCATTATTTCCATATTTTCCTCCAACTGGCTTTTCTGCTTCTCAACGGAACAAATATGAGCTTCTAACTCTTTTTGCCGATTCCTCAAAGCCTCGAGCTCATTGTCCTTGACCAAATTGTCTGATTTAAGCTTCTCTATCTCTATTAATTTTGCTGACAATTCCTTGACCAGACCACCATCTTCTAGACAAGGAGAAACCTGCTGTGTTTGACTAATCAAATCTGAACTTCTCAAAGTTTCCAAACAATCATATCCATGAGCTCCTTTAGGATTTGCAAATGAATAAAGAGTACACAACTGCTTTAACTCAGCTAAACAAAATCGAATCTCGTCATCAAACTCAGCAACAGCCAGTTCAGAAATCCTGGATTCTAGAAATACCGTAGCAAATCTGTTCTCAAGATTATGAATCTTTGACAAAAGATCAACTCCTACAGCCTGTAAATCTTCAATATTGCAGTTATGCTTGTTATCAACCTGAAATGAGAAAAAGGAAAACAAGAAGACTCAGCAGCTTATTACTTTTTTGTTATAGGCAACCCTTTTCAATCAAATAAAAGTCTAGAGAGAGATGAATGTAATAAAGTCATTTCATATCCAAAATGTGTAATTCAACCCCAAAAGCCACAAAATTTCAGGCCTATTTTAAATCATGGTTATAATAGCAAAAGGCAACTTTTAACCTTAAAAACTGTATCAACAGCAATGCTATATGCAACCTAAACAAAATCGTCATTCCTTTAGCTCCTTCAATCTAATCCAGTTTTCAACCCATTCAGAAAAACTTCTTAGTTCATAATTTATTAGTCTTTCCATGTAATTTCGATTTTTTTTTCTTATTTCTTTAAGAAACTCTTTTAGTTAACCCTGCACCCACCCAAAGGAATCTATATATAAGTATGCATAACACTTGGAATTTCTTAAGTGAAGTTCAAGAAAATTCCCAATTGAAATTTCTTAAAATTAAGGCAAACTACAACTGAAAATCAAAAGGATTAATGATCCTTGTTAAACATAAGATCATGTGAGCACAAAAGGAAATTAAAATCTTGAAAATCTCTAACATTTTATTAACTGGGTAAGTTCAAAAAATTAAAAATAATGAAACAATTTCCATCCTTGAACACTCACATTTTGTACATAAATTCCAGTATTTCTCATTTAATAATTAATAATCATGATTCCATCGATTTACATGTTTTCATTCAACTTACAAAGAATGAAAAAGAGACATTCCTTAACAAATTTAACTCATTTTAGCACTTGAATCTTTCAGTTCATATCTAAAAAAAAAAGAGCTCCAAAATAAATTAAATAATGTGCTTAAAATTAGTGTAAAAAAAAAAAACTAACACTCTCAAATCCAGGTGAATGCAGCTTTTTCTGAACAAAAATGGCCGCTCCTTCAGCTACTTCTTTGAATCCGTATAAACTATCTTCAGCTAAAACAGGTTTCTCCAACTTCGCCATTGCTAAACCCCAAACTACTCGAAATCACGAAAAAAGAAACAAAGTAAACAAATAATGGGGATTCGAAAATCAGTTGGTCAACATTTTATTTTGGGGTCTCATTTATTTTTCTCTCATGAAATCAGACGGGGGTTGTTTGGGAATTTTAACAGTATTTCTTTTTTTCTTAATTTCGCGCTGCGATTTCAAATCTGAAATTTGGGGCCCTTCATACTGTTTTATTTTTGGATTTATTTGGAAATTATTCTTCCATCCCAACAAAAAATTAGCAATAAACCATTTTAAAAAACACAAAAATAATAATAATAAATTATGGTAAAGTATTTATTTAAGATTAGATTATTATTATGATTTGACTTCAATAAAATGCAATTTACTCTGATAATAGCGGTTATAGATTAAGCTTCTAAATATTTATTTACGTACACTATGCCCTGGAATTACGAGACATTTACTGTTGTCTTGTCCCCTTTTCTTGTTGGGCTTTAAATAAATATATGGAATAAGTTTGGGTTTAATGACTTATCTAGGTTAATATTTAAATAAATTGATTATTTATAAAAATGATCCAAGTGTAAAATTTTGTACGAAAATGACATATTTTTTATAGTATATGCCGGTGTTGGCAGTTTCATTGTTGGTACCACATTCCACCACCATTTCGTAATGATTGTCTGGTATATAAAAATGATTTTTTTTATGTCGACACAGTAATCACTAGCACTAGTGTGTATTTTTTCAACTACAATTTAAAAACACGGGTATTTCGTGACTAGAAAAAGAAAAATAATAATATTTTAATAGACATATGCGTTCACGTTGTTGGCAACGGTTCAAATTTTTAAAAAAAATGTCTGTGCTTTTTTTGGTGCAGGCGTTTTCGTTGCCGGCATCAATTAAAATATTTTTTTTTCGAATTGTGAAATACTCATATTTTTAAATTATAGTTGCAAAAATACATATTGGTGTTGGCGAACACAGTGCCGACACAAAAAAATCATTTTTTATATACCGAGCAATCATTATGAGATGATGGAGTGCCGACAGTGAGATTATTGACACCAACATGTATTGTAGAAAATAGGACATTTTCGTACAAAATTTCACACTTTTGAATCATTTTTGTAAATAATCAATTTATTTAGGTCCGTTTTGAAAAAAAACTAGTTAGCTACTATATAATATTTTTTTATATTAAGTATTATACTATTATCATATGGTAAATGTATCTAAAAACAAATATACTTCAAACTTTATTTCATAAAAAATGAAATAATTTTGCATATTAGTAAGCTTAAGTCTTGTTCGGGTCGGAAATGTATTCAAGTAAAATTCTCTCAATAATGTCAACTTCAAATTTTGAACTTGACCTATATACTCGAGAAAAAAATATTAATTTTTACTTCTTCCAACTACTTGTCATGTATGACTTTGACACAGAGTGCACTTTGAGAGAAAAGATTTCAAATTCGAATTTAGGAGATGACTTTGTTAGAAGCAGAGACGAATTTAGGGGGTCGACAAGAGCCCATTCCCCCTTAAATTTTGTAAAATTACTTTTTAAGCCCCTTTAAGATTTAAATTTTTTATTTTAATATTATAATTAGTGTTTTAGAAAAAAAATATATGTTTAGCCCTCTAAAGTTTTTTAATTTGATTTTTTTGAATTTATATTTTTATGATAAATTTAGTAACATTTTTAATTTAATTTAGTAAACTAATAAAAAATTGTAATACCTCACAACTGACCTAGATGTTATGACCGAATCTTGAGAAATTACATAAGTTCGCTTAAAAACCATATTTTTAATTCGAAATAGTATAAATCAAACATTGCTAAATTTGTTAAATCGTTTTCTAGTTTTTAGGAATTACTCAATAAAATTATTGAAAAGCATTTGAGTGGTTACCTCATTTTGTAACGGGAATTTTCTAAGTTATAAAATATTGAAAACCGTTGCTCAATTTGTAAAACAAAACATGTGAATTTGCAATTTAAAAAATAACTAATAAATCCAACTAAAAGCAAATCAAAACAAAAATAAAGTCCAAAATAAACCAATCCAAAAAGTTTGAAAAGTCCATTATAACACAAAAACCTTTAATAACCATTTATTAATAAAGAATCGAACCCGAGCTCCCGCACGTCGTCCAGTCTTAGGTTTGCTGATTACCTGAGGATAAAAGTAAAGGGTGAGCTAACGAGCTCAGTGTGTAACTCAAGCCAAACAAACAGAACAAATACAAAAATAGATACAATTCAGATACAAAAAGCGGTTGCAGATACAAATACAGTTACAATTTTAAAACCAGATACAGATGCAATTTCAGATACAGAAACAAGTCTTACCCCCATTCACTACACACCATCTTCGTCCATCCTTACACACCAATTAGGATAATGAATACTCATCCAACCTCACATACCTATAAGTGAGTGTACGTCACTTTTTAGAATAGTGCAGACAAGCTACCAGATATAATGCGGTAGCTCGCCAGAATCAGATAAGTGCATCCAAGCCACCAGAACAGATATGTGGTTTAAACCACCAGATAAGACAAATCATTAAACTGCCACACTTTCTTCGTCACATCATTATCCCACCTCAATGCACATGCAATACTATACAGATATCAAATGCACATATGTCATACATGCTATACACATCATAATATAATATCATGCTTTTAGAAATCACATTAACAGAGGAAAAATATTAGATTTTATATCCATAATACATACGTAACACATTTCGAAACCTATGAAGTGACTAATTTCAAATCGTATTTCAAACACGACCCTAACGAAGTTTTATAAAAAAAATAGGCCCACATGCTCGTGTGGCCCACATGGCCTAACCAGCCCAACCCGTGTGGCTTTCAAAATTTGTTTTGTCGCTTTTTTTTCTTCTTGTTCTTTCCTTTTCTCTTTTGTTGGCTTTCAAAATTTCAATGTCGGTCTTTGCTACTTTATTATTGTTTTCTCTGTTATTGATTACATGACGTATGATCATCGCAGTGTTGTGTTCGAGCAAGGAATTTCTATTGATGATTAAGTGTAAATCTGTAAGTGCGTTCTTCGGTGGTAAGATTTGTTAGTTTGTTTACGTATGTTGATTAGGGGTTATAATATTCTGTAATATTCGATTATTAATCATTTTTGGTTTCTAATAGGAAAAGAGTGTGGTGCGTACAATGTTTCACCGACGACTTAGGCACTATGTTAGGCTTCCACTTTGCAAGGGTAAGTGATTAATGTTTCCAGATTAAGGGATGTTTTGTTTGGGTAGGCTTTAGTTTGGCGGTTGTGTTTGATTTATGACTTGGTTTTAAATGTATGATTGATAATTTTCACTTTCTGGGATGTCGATTTAGGTACTGAAATTCTTGTGGTTGAGTTTGCTTCAGCAACTAATCAAGTGTGTAACGAAAAACTTAAAAAAATAGTGAACGGTGCGACGCCAAAAAACTCACTATCAACATCACACGGCCGTGTGCCAGACCGTGTGTGTCACACGAGCGTGTGTGAGGTCGTGTGGGCCCATTTTCTAAAATTTTATCCTTGGGTCGTTTTTTATGTTCACATCAAATTTAGGCATTTCGTAGGGTCCGTACTGTGTAAATAAGAATGTAAAATATGAGATTTGATATTCTGCTTCCATTAATATGACTTGTAACAGCCCGATTTTGATCCTAATTGGACATAGTGGTTTTGGGACCACGAAACCGAGTCAAAAAATATTTTAATATTATTTTGTGTGTTTATTATGTCTGAATTTGATTGTGTGAAATTTCTGTGTTTAAATTTTATCGTTTGAATGACCGATTAAGTAAAATGACTTAATCGCGTAAAATGAAAATTTAGGGGTCAGATCTAAAAGCACCTAATTATTGTTGTCTTTTTAAATGGGAGGTTTAAAGGTGCAATAAGACCAAAAATAAGATAGTGGGTGGCAATAGTCAACATTACCCTTATATTATATGTTTATTAAATTAATGAATAAAGGTTAAATAAGTAAAATAACAAATAAATACTAAATGTCACTACACCAAAACAGGCTTTTAGCGGCGTTTCTAGCGGCATTTGTTAAATGCCACTCTAGATCAATCATTAGCGGCACTTTACGAAAAACGCCGCTGAAGAAAAAGCATTAGCGGCGATTTCTATAAAGCGCCGCAAAAACCTCGGCCCAACGACGTCGTTTTCCGGGCATGCGGGGATTTAGCGGCGTTTTTTATTAAGCGCCGCTAAAGATCAAGGATTTAGCGGCATTTTTGATAAATAGCCGCAAAGAAACCTAAGACCAACGACGCCGTTTTCTGAGCATTCGGTAACCTAGTGACGTTTTTGAGGTAGCGCCGCTAATGTTCAGTACTTTAGCGGCGTTTGTATGGAAGCGCCGCAAATAAACATGTTTAACGACACCGTTTCTCGAGTATTCGAGGATTTAGCGCGTTTTGGTAAGCGCCAATAACCTAAGCCCAACGATCGTTTTACTTAGCATTTAGGGATTTAGCGGCATTTATTGACAAGCGCCGCAAAATAATTATTTTTCTATTTGTTATTTAATTGATTTATTTATATTAATTATAATTAGAAGTTTTCATTTAAGTTACCATTAAGCTGTTAAAATCAATGCCGCCATATTGCTTTCTCAAAACCTTTAAACGCTAAAATATAATCTTTAAAACCCTAAACCCTAAAAATTTCATGTGGATATTGATGTACATATATATACACATATAGATATATATTAATGTAAAAGGTCATATATGTTTATAAAGAATTATGGAAGCAGTACTTAATATTGATTAAAAGTTTTTGAGGTTTAGGGTTTAAGAGGCTTAAAGGCTATAGTTTAAGGGGTTTTATAGTTTAAGGTTTAATGTTTAGTACTATATTGTAGGTTAAGGTTTAGGGTTTGTTATATTGGGTTTGGGATATTTAGTGTTTTAAAGTTTATTGTTTGGAGTTTAGTTTTTATAGTCAGAGTCTTAGTGTTTAATTATGGGTTTAAGGGTTAGGTTGGTATTAGGGTTTAAGTAGGGTTAGGGATTTTGATAAAAAATATAAAGAAAAGTTATTTTTTAGGGTTTAAACAAGCAATATCGATTCTTTTTAATTATTTTTAATTCTAACTTATAATATATATTTATGGTTTAAATTAAGTTTAGGGTGTTATAGGGTATATTAGAGATTAGGGTTTAATGTTTAGTGTTTTAGGTTAGTGGTTAATGTTTGTTATTTAGATTTCGGGTTTACGGTTTAAGGTTTAGTTTTTTATAGTTAGTGTCTTACTGTTTATGGTTCTAAGGGTTTAAGGTTAATAAAAAAGGACAGAAATTAAATTTATTTTAGTGTTTATGCATTAGTGGCGTTTTAGTAAAAAGGGCCACAAATATGGCTTAGTATGAAAAACGATGCCGTTTTACTCCGTTTTCCTGGTGGCGTTTATATAAAAACGCCACAAATTTGTTTCAGAAATGGCAAAATGTTGCGTTTTGATCTATGTTCTCAGTGGCGTTTTCAACCGCACGCCGTAAAAGGATAGAAATTCGTGGCGTTTTTTAAAACGCGCCGCAAACTTTGTGCCTGATACTGCAAAACGTTACGTTTTATATGTTTTATTTTAGTAGCGTTTTTTGAAAAACACCGCAAAATGACTATACTTTTGGTATTTTTTGCAAAATTTGTATCATGTAAAGTGGGAAGTTATCCTGTAACTGGGAAGGGGAACAGCGCCGTTCTGTTCTTCGCCATTAGTGACGCTTTTGAAAAACGCCGCAAAGTTTTATTGGGAGTTAATAAAACTGCACCATTTTACGTTGCTATTACTGGCGCTTTACATAAAACGCCGCAAAATTGTATTTATGTTTATCGAAATGTTGTCGTTTTGTCAATGGTATTAGTGGCGTTTTTTTAGAAACGCCACAAGCTTGAGTTAAATGTTGGGGAAACGACTTCGTTTGATCTTATATTTAGTGGCGCTTTACTTAAAACGCCGCAACATTGTTCTAACATTTATAGAAACACTGCCGTTTTTTAAATGTTATTAGTGGCGATTTTTTTAAAACGCCACGGGTTTGAGGTAAGTGTTGATGAAGCGACTGCGTTTTGATTTATAGTTAGTGGCGCTTTAATTAAAACGCCGCAAAAATGTTTTAACATTTATTGATACGAGGCCGTTTTGCTGTATTATTAGTGGTGTTTATTCAAAAACGCCACAGGTGTGCGCTATTTGTTGATGAAACGACTGCGTTTCGACTTATAGTTAGTGGCGCTTATTTATAAACGCCACAAATGGTTAATTTTTTAGATGAAAACGGCGTCGTTTTTTTCCATCATTCTGACCAAAATTGGAACCCGATATTTTTCATCTGTTATCCCCCAAAGCCTCCATCAGATTTCCCCCAAAATTCATTCTCCCCAAATCCCTAAAATTTCCCTAATCCCTAACAGCTCCCCAAACCCGACCCACCTACTCTCTACCGTCTCTGTCTTTGCATCACATTCTCTGTCCGTCTCCGGTGCCGCAACCATCGGTAAGTTCGTACTTTTAAGCAAGTAACTGTTTTTTTTATTTTTCCCTTTCCTCTCGTCTCACTTCCAGTGAAGGCTAAAGCGGCTCCTTTCTTTCAGCTACCGACGATTTGAAGCTTCAACTTTCCCAGAAGCTCCAAGGTTGAAACCGAGGAGAAGACGCTAAAATTACACTTTTCGGACTCCATCTTCAGTTTTGGCCGATACCCTTTCCAAGGTATAAAGCTACTGTTTTGAATCCACTTATTTGGTCCGGTGACTGTCAGTGATTTCTATCTATATTTTGTTTTAAATTTTCATCCAAAGGTACCTAATGGGTATTCTTCAATTTTTGTTTTAATACTTGTTTGGTTGAGTTGAAGCCAATCCATTGTTTATACAGTAGACATGAAAATGGTGATTGCCAATCCATTGTTTGGTTCAATTTACATCTGGCATGTTAAATTGCAAAATAATTTTTTAATATCTTTTTTATATTTTTTAATTTAACTTTGCAAAATAGTTTTAAACATTCTTTTATAGTACTATATAATGTATTTCAAGTAATAACAATAATAATCTAAACAATTAAATTCCATTTTTAATATATAATTTTAATTTTGGAACTAATTAATTTAATAACAAGTTTATTTAAATATTAAATTTTATTAATAAATATCAATATCTAATCCAATAACTATTCGCTCTATTTCAATTTATCATCTACCTAAATATTATAATACAAATTTAGATATGTTTTTGTAATAATTTTTTAAATTTGTAGATGGTAAAATATGAACATGTAAGAATGTTTGCAATAATTAATTTTAGTTATAAAGCAATATCTCTAGCAATAGGAATGGTAAAATATGAAAATGTAAGAATGCTCTAGATTATATGATACATACAGGAGGATCTTGTTAAAGTAACAATTCATCATGTAGCGTATATAATATGATAGTTTAATTGGCAAACGTGAAATAGTGCAGTGGATGAAACCCAATATTTTCTAAGTATTTGAATTTTTTTTAAAATTGGTAAAGTTTTAAGCTGCCATTTAATGTTTCCAAGTAATATTTGGTTGTGATATCGATAAACTTTTACATATTTGATAGCTAAAATGAAAAAATATTTGCTGCTAACTGGTCATGGTTCATCTATTGTAGGCAGAATTAATATTTGGTGCAACTTAATACATATCTGACCATTGACATCTGGTTTGCTGCCTGTGTTTTGGCCGAACTATTGTTTGGACAGGTACATGTTAAAATTTGACAGTTTTTCCCTTCTTTATATGCATTCTCCCAAATCAGTTAACAAAATAAATATTTCTCACTGCAGTCTCTCTTTGCTGGTGAGAGTGAAGTAGACAAAGTTGAGTGAAATATTAAGGTATGTTTTAGTTCATAACTTAAATCAGTAATAGTTTTATCATGATGATTAGGGAAAAATGTTTCTTTTGGGGCTCTGGTTTTGTATATATGTAATTGGTTTTGGATGTTTTCCTTTAGCTTATGTTTCATTTTACTTATTTTACATTTGCCATGTACTTTTCTGACTTATGTTTTCTGTTATCATCCATCAACGATTGCTATATATGTTGAGCAAAATAGAAGCAATTTAATAAATTGTCTTGGGAATTGGATTAAATTTTTTATTTTAAAATTATTGAAATTTCTTAACTATCGTTACATTAAATAACAATTTAATCCACTTTCTTTTCACATTTAAGTTTCATTGATATCAAATATGCTTATTTGTTGTATACATATTATTCCATATCGCAACTAAATTATTTGAAAATGAAGGTTATTTATGTCTAAATAATATAAACATTTGGTTAAAAGCTTGTATATAGTTTGCAAATATTTATATGTTTTCCTCCAAAATTTTGGTTTTTCCTTTAGTTGCTATTTTAATCACGGAAATTTAGTTTGTTTTGTTTTCTTTTATTTAATTTGAATCATGGAAAAAATTTCAAACTTTTAATTTATTTTAAGTTTAATTTTAGATAACTTACAAAAATTTAGTTAAAACTAACATAACATACATAAGTTAATTCAAAGTTATTTTTATTTGTTTTGAAGTTAAATTTCACATAACATACATAAATTAAAGTTAAAATTCAAATTTATTATATTTTAATATATTTTACAATTTAATTTAAGTTATTACTAATATATATATATTAGATTTATTACTTAAATATGTTACATAAATACATTACTTACTAAAATTTAAGTAAGTTTACTTATATGTAAAATTTAAGTATGTTACTTAAATACATTACTTACTAAAATTTAAGTAAGTTTACTTATATGTAAAATTTAAGTATGTTACTTAAATACATTACTTACTAAAATTTAAGTAAGTTTACTTATATGTAAACTTACATAATACATTACTTTTAACTTACATAATACATAACTTATAAAAATTTTTATATAAACTTACATAATACATAACTTATAAATTTTTTATATAAACTTACATAATACATTTAACTTACATAACTTACACAACTTACATAACCTTCATAATACATTTAACTTACATAACTTACATAACTTACATAACTTACATAACTTACATAACATACATTACTTTGATAACTTACATAACTTACATAATGCAAAACTTACATAACAACTTACTTACATAACATACATTACTTAAATTATTTACATAATACATAACTTAGTACATAATTTACATAGTACATAACTTAGTACATAACTTACATTAATTAAATAACTTACATAACTTACATAACTTACATAACTTAAATAACTTACATAACTTACATATCTTACATAACTTACATAAATTAAATAACTTACATAACTTACATAAATTACATAACTTACATAACTTACATAACTTACATAATACATAACCTTCCTAACTTACATTATTGTTTAATACATAACTTAGTACATAACTTACATAACTCATTTATAGTTATAACTGGCGTTTTGACTAACCCGTGCAAATTATTGTCAACGTCAGACTTCAAGAATTAAGAAATGGACCGGTCTTGGATGAATTTGTCAAGGGTTAGCAACGATTATCGAAATGGAGTACAATATTTTCTAAATTTTGCATTTCAATATGCAAGCCAGGAGAACATGATTCTTTGCCCATGTAAGAAGTGTGTAAACTTAAACTGGCGTTGTCGTGAGGTTGTATACGGGCATCTAAGTGTTTCAATATGCAATCGATTGCTGAAGGCTACTTGGCAGAGGAATGTATGACCTTCTGCTCAAGATATTTGGAATATGTCGAAACAAGGTTGAACAGACCAAATAGGAATGCTGGACTCACGGACTATAACTTCGCCGATACTTATTTGTTCCAAAGTTTTGGAGAACCAATCGGCAAAGTTGAAATTGCAGAATTAGATCATTTATCGTGGGTACAAGCACATCGATATGTTCTGTTTCGCCACGAATCATTGGAACCTTTACGGAAGTAAGTTCTACAAATTTTATAAATATTTATCAAACTAAAAATTGTTTATCTTCTAACAAAGATCACATTTTTTTTAACATAGTGAGTACAAACAAATATTGAGATCTCGTTCGCGCTCCCGAAGAATACAACATCGAGATATCAATAAGTTGTTTACAGAATCTTTTTATGAATGGTTAAGCCAAACAAGATGCGATTGGAGCTTACGCTTACAAATTATAATGCTTTCTCATAACATTTTTAATTACTCGGTTTACTTTCCATTCAATAGGTTTGGAGTGGAAAGAGCGTAAGCACGAAGTTAAATGGCTCTCCCAAGGTCCAAATCGAGTGGTTAAAAGATATAGTGCGTTCCTCATCAGCGGATTGATTTCATACAAACTATCGCGAGAGGTTGAGGAGAAGCATAAAATTGTGGAATAGTTGTTAATTCGCAATTACAAGTTATGCTAGTGCTAGGGACAATAATCCTGCCGAGGAAATGTGGAATATTTGGACATCTTCTCGACATAATTGAGTTGGATTACTACGGCAAATGGAAAGTTGTCTTATTTCGAGGTGATTGGGCGATGTTAATACAACTCGTGGAATCAAGCAAGATCAATTTGGTTTTACAATGGTGAACTTTGACCGATTGATTCAAACAGGACAACAAGCGATAGATGGTAGTATGTATTCTCAAGTCAAGTCAAACAAGTTTTTACTCAAAGATCCAATCGATGAGGGTTGGTACGTTGTACTCGTAACATCCCTAGAGACTTGTTTGACATGGGCGGTGGAAGTAGAGATAACATCGACGACGGATCGAAACTTTGTCATTTCCAGAACAAAACTTAAACGATAATATCCCTAGTACTAGTGCACAATTTCAATGGGTTCGTCAGGATACGGATGAAGATATTTACGAATAATGATGTAGTAAGATTTTACGATTGTTTAATTATATGTAACTTACATTAGTATTAAATCTTGGTCTTATTATATATTTCAACTATTTTATATGTGCTATTATTGTTTTAATTAGTTATTAAGTTTAATTACATTTTATGTGTATTGCAGATAAAATGCCTAGAAGAAAAATTATAAGGGAAAACATTGTTCAAAATGATCCAAACTCGACAGAAACAAATAGTACTGAACAACAGACAGCAATTGGATCTTCGAATGTTCCGATTACACCTGAGGATCCTATGGAAGTTCAAAGTAACTTACATTAATTACATGCGTGTTGACTTATAATTGATTTATTTTTCAAATTCTTATATTATAATATACCATTTGTAGTGAAAATGGTGGGACGCTCAGAGGTCGAGGACGACGCTACTTAGAGAGTTATCTGAGTTAGATCCATCGGCGTGTCAAGGTATGAAACAGTTTTGGTCAGCCTGTTGGATCAGAAGCTCGACTTTTAGCAGGATACATGGGCATTTTAGCACGAAATGCGAATATGTTGCCTATCAACTACGAGTCATGGCGTCAAATGCCCGATAACAACAAAAACCAAGCGCTCGATAATATTAAGGTTGTAATCACTGAATTTTGTCCGGGATTAATTTCGTGTTTGAAAAAAAAAAGAATTTTTTTATTTTTTGCATTTTAACCCCTGTACTTTTCAAAATTTACATTTTGACCCCAAACTTTTCTAAAATTTACATTTTGACCCCAAAACTTTCTAAAATTACATTTTGACCCCAAAACTTTCTAAAATTACATTTTGACCCTTAGACTTTCTCAAAATTACATTTTGGAGCCCTTAAACTTTCAAGAAATTACATTTTGGCCCATATTTTCTAAAATTACGCTTTTGCCCCAAAAGTTTTACGCCTCTTACAATTTAGTCCTTCTGGACTTGTCAAATCACCCCCAATCGGCAGCCGCCTCCAGCTACTCCAGCAGCCTCCTAGGCAATGATGGCTCCTCTACCAACTGAAAACAATTAGAAAGAAGACAAATTTGAGAGATTAAAAGGGAAGAAATGGAGAGTGAATGAGGGGGGTTCTTTTTTTGCAAAAAGAAAGAAAGAAAACTAAGAAAACAGCAGCAAAAAAATCAAACAAAAAAGAGCAACGAAAGGGCCCTCACCACCGTCGCGCTCTCCCAACCACCGCCTTCACCACCACCGTGCCCACCGCCGTGCCTTGCATTCTTCTAACCACCGTTGCACCTACAAAGCAAAGCACAAAGCAAAAACAAAAAGAAGAAACAAAAACAGCAAGCAAAAATAGCAACCAAAAAGGAAGAAGAGAAGAAAGAAAGGGAGAAAGAGAGGAGAAGGGAGTCGTGTCGGCCACCGCAACACCGGACGGAGGAGGCGTTGGCGGCGGCGTTGGGCTAGAGTTCAGCCCCGAAGAGGAAGGAAAAAAGGAAGAAAAAAGAAGAAAAGAGAGAAGAAAAAGAGAAAGAAAAAAGAAAAAAAGAAAAAATATCTTACACTCGGGTCAAACCGACCCGGCTGACCCGACTCGACCCGCAAAAGTGACCCAGCCCAGCATCACCCAACAGGCCGTTCCAGACCCAAGCCCAAAGAGCAGCCCAAGAAAAAAAAACAAAGCAGCGAAAAAAAAGGAGCAAGGCAGAAAAAAAAAAAAAGAAAGATAGCAGGCCACATTGTAGCAGGCCAGTCAACAGGCCCAATAGCAGTGGCAGCCCAAGCAGCAGAACAGAAAAAAATAGCAGGCCTGTAGCAGGCCTTTTGCGCCAGCCCAGTAGCGCAGCCCAACGCAGGCCCAGTAGCACAGCAGCAGTCCAAATCCCAGCGCCCAGCAGACCGGTGCCAGCAGCCCAGCAGATCCGACCCGGTTTCTGGCGGCCCACTGAGGCCCAATCCGCAGCAAAAAGGGGAAAAGGGCCTGTCTTTCAAACCCATAACTTTGGGCTTTCGGGTATTATTTTTTAATCTATTTTATTTTATTTTATATATTTAAATGGTGTTTTATTTAATTTAAATTAGTATGTTTAAAAATAGTTTTCATAAATATTATAATGTCATTTCAATCGCATATTTTTTTTAAAAATAAAATAAAATACTAATAATAATATTTTAATGCATAAGGCAACGAACCGGTTTAATATCAAGTCATCGAATTCATCGCTATGTTGGGTGGATATCGATAGCTCGTGTTAAATTCGGGACGCCCTTTTAAAAATAAAAAATGTTCAAAAATCCTCGTGTTTTTTTCAATTCTCGTGTTTTAATAGAATCCCGATTAATTTTTTAAATGGAATCGGTTTGACACTAATTCGTAGATTTCATCGCCATGTTGGGGTGAATATCATCGATTCGTGTTAAATACGGTACGTTTTTTAAAAAAATAAAAAATAAAAATTCGTATTTCAAATTTTCGTATTTTCAAATATTACTCGTATTTCAAAATTTACGACTTTTCGCATTTTCAAGAATTTTCGTGTTTCAAAAGAAATTTCCGCGTTGTTTTAAAAAAAAATTCTCGTATTTCAAAAATTATCATGTCTTGAAAATTCTCGTGTTTCAAAAATTTTCGTGTTTTCAAAATTTTCATGTTTTCGGGTTTTCAAAAAATTCTCGTGTGTTCAAAAAATTTTCGTGTTTCAAAAATCTTCGTGTTTTCAAAAATTATTATTTTGTTTCAAAGTTCTCGTGTTTGAAAACAAAAAAAAAAGGTTTTCTCAAGTTTCAATCGGATCACAATTAAATATTAAATTGAACTTGTATTTTTGAAAATTAAGACAACGCGCATTTTACGAGATACCAATTTTGGGCGTCGCGAGGGTGCTAATACCTTCCTCGCGCGTAACCGACTCCCGAACCCTAATTTTCTCTGGATTTTTACGTGGACCTAAAATTACCTCTTTTTTAGAAAAGTTTAAAAATAAATTTTTCTTCTGAAAAGAGAATTTTGTAGGCGTCCGATCACACCTGGAAAAAAAGATCGGTGGCGACTCCCTTTTTTTTTAAATAAAGTCGAGATTCAATTTTCAAATTTTCAATAATCACTTCAATTAGCGCCCGTACGAAAATTTTTAGGTCGCTACAGCTGGCGACTCCGCTGGGGACAAAATATTTTTGAGAGTCGAGTCTGATGTTAAACGCGTGTTGTCAAATTTTTAAAATCCTTTGTTCAAATTAATTTTTAATCGTGATCCTTGAATTTTATTTTTTGAAAAGTCATGCATTTGCATTCGGTTTTTTTAATTAATATTTTTCTAACTTGTTTTTTTCCTTTTTTTTTCAGCTTTAAGTTTTACGTTTTTTTAGTTGTTTTAGTAAAAATAAAATTTAAAAGGTTTGTGAGTTTTTCCCCACACACCGTGCAGTTGCATTTTTTGCATAACATGAGCTCTCTACCCGGGCTCCACCCGTTTAAGTGGAAGTAAACGCTACGCCTTCGTGAGTTAACTCGTCCCTCATGACAAAGCTAGTGAAATACTTAGGGTTACATATGACTTATGCTTTCGTGAGTTAACTCGTCCCTCCGCATAGGCATAAGTAAATGTAATCCCTCGAATTGAGCTCGTGAGCCTGTGATGGGTGATGACCGTGGCTCCGTACTGACCTTAGTAGGTGACAGCATGGACAATTCGAGTACCTTTCTAGAACCAAAACCACATATAGTGAACCGTACGAGCCACCCAATTAGAGCCATGCCGAACCTCTGTCCGTTTGATAGTTACCAAAATAAATACACGGGAGAAACGCCTCTTACCTTTTATTTCTTTTACATTTACACTTATTTGCAAATGAATTGGGTCTATTTAATAAATTGGGTCGGGTAGATTGTCTGATGGTATGTGGCGTAGGTTTTTGTAAAGCATGTTAGGGCAAAAAAAAATGTGGGTCTGTTCCACCAAATTGCATGATTGACTAGCTTAATTTGTTAAATTTTCCATAGTATTTATTTTTTATTTTCCTTCTGTTTATATCTGTTGTGATCTCTAACCAATGTTATTTGTTCTTCATTTTATTTTTCATCATGCATCGTAGACATCTCATTAGGAAGGTGTTGATTAGAGATTGGTTGCCAAAAACGGGTTTCTGATGAAGGAGTCAAATTACACAGGTAATCAAGAAAAATGTCATAGTCAGAGACTGGTCTTTGAGGGCCGAGAAAGTAAAAGGGACAATTTAAAGGAAAGATATATCTCTGATCTTTCCGAGAAGGCGACTTCGAATGCTCGTCAGAATAACCCTGAAGATTTGACTAGGATCTGGAAACAGTGAAACTCAAGAACTAGGGTCATCTTCGTTGGCAAAATATTTTGTAATTGACTCTTTTGATAAATGAAACGCCAAAATATGGGGCTATCTTGAAATCAACATCATTTTTTGCATATTTACGCATGACTAGCATCCATTGGTCATTCATTCATTCATTCATTCATTCATTGCATATACATATCACCCTAATCATTCACTGAGACTAAAACAATATAATCCACAGTTACGACACTCCAAGTCTGGAATCACGTCATTCTTATAGAACGCGTTTAAGGCTAGGGCTATGAATGTTGAATTTAATGAGAGTGATACAATTGAGGATCTTTCAACGATACACCATTGTCCCCCAGGATATGTTTTGAACAATCGTACTGCTATGAACCTCCTTGTAGTTTCTAAGTCCTCTTCAGAGTAATGCCCAATGTTAATTCTCCATTATTTTGTATGCCCCTAAGTAATGGGATTCCTTTTGTAAGAGCTTATGTTTGCTATTTATCATTTCAATGAACATTAATGAAGATGCATTTTGTCATGGTCTTTTCATTTCCATTAGTCTTGTAATTATTCCCTATTCTCACAGCCTTTCCTTACATGTATCTCATATCATTCCATAACATTGTGTTTGTTGATTCCAATACTTTGATGCTCCCCTATAGCAGTCTTTTCTATCCGCCTTTCAAGTGCTCAGATATCCATGGCATGAACAATCCCGTTACAAGTCTTGAAATCGATTTCGAGAAGGCTTTTTGTTTAGGAGAATTCGAAGCCGAGGAAGATGCTGAAAATTGTGACCCGCCTCCTGACTTACTGAGAATAGTTGAACAAGAAGAGACAGATTTTACCCCATCAAGAATCTGTTGAGACGGTGAACTTGGGGAGTGAAGAAAAGAAACAAGAAGTGAAGATTTGGACTTCCATTTCAGAGAACACCAAACAGAATTTGATCGTCTGGCTCCGTGAGTACAAAGATGTATTTGCCTGGTCTTATCAGGATATGCCAGGGTTGAACACATATATTGTGGTCCATAAGCTCCCACTGAAACCAGAATGCAAGCCCGTTCAGCAGAAATTAAGAAGGATGAGGTCCGAAATACTGTTAAAGATAAAAGAAGAAGTCAAGAAACAATTTGACGCCGGCTTCCTACAAGTCTCAAAGTATCCAGAATGGGTAGCTAATATAGTCCCAGTGCCGAAGAAGGATGGCAATGTGCGAATGTGCATGGATTATCGTGATCTAAATCAAGCAAGCCCTAAGGATAAATTTCTTTTACCGCACATCGACACTTTGGTGGATAATACGGCAAAGCATTCTCTGTTTTCTTTCATAGATGGTTTCTTAGGATATAATCAGATAAAGATGGCTCCCGAAGACATGGAGAAAACTACATTCATAACAATGTGGGGAACCTTCTGTTATAAGGTAATGCCATTCGGACTAAAGAATGCTGGGGCAACATATCAGAGAGCCATGGTAACGTTGTTCCATGATATGATGCACAAAGAAATAGAAGTTTATGTCGATGATATGATTGTCAAATCTCGGGAAGAAAGAGAGCATGTTGGGAGTCTTAGGAAGCTGTTTGAAAGATTAAGAAAGTTCCAGTTGAAGCTTAACCCGGCCAAATGTACGTTTGGGGCTACTTCAGGAAAACTGCTAGGTTTCATTGTTAGTGAAAGAGGTATCGAGATTGATCCAGATAAAATAAAAGCTATACAAGAATTGCCTCCTCTGCGCACACAAAAAGAAGTCAGAGGATTTTTAGGAAGGTTGAATTACATTGCTCGATTCATTGCCCAACTTACGAATCAGTGTGATCCAAATTTTTGACTCCTCCGAAAGCATAACCCGGGAGAATAGAACGAGGAGTGCCAAGTGGCATTCGATAAGATAAAAGGGTATTTGGCTAATCCTCCTGTGCTAGTACTGCCGACCCCTAGAAAAACCCTTAATATTGTACCTGACCGTGTTTGAAAACTCAATGGGTTGCGTACTGGGGCAACATGATGAGTCAGGGAAAAGAGAAAAGGTAATTTACTACCTCAGCAAGAAGTTGACAGAATATGAGGCAAAATACCCTTCAATTGATAAGTTTTGTTGTGCATTGATTTGGACGGTTCGGAGGCTCAGACAATACATGTTGTATCATACCACATGGTTAATTTCAAAACTGGACCCAATAAAGTACATGATGGAGTCACCTGCACTTTCAGGGAGAATGGCACGATGGCAGATCCTATTGACTGAGCATGACATTGTATATGTGAACCAAAGGTCGATAAAGAGAAGCGCGATAGCTGACTTCTTGACAAGTTGAATAGCGGAAGAATACGAGCCTTTGAGATTGGATTTCCCAGATGAAGACTTGATGTGCATTTTCGAAGGTGAATCATCAAAAGATCAATCATAGAAGATGAGTTTTGATAGTGCATCAAATGCATTGGGGGCATGGGATAGGAGCAGTCTTAGTATCACCTGAAGGGGACCATTACCCACTTACTGCCAGATTGAATTTCTTCTGTACAAATAATATGGCGGAATATGAAGCTTGCATCATGGGACTTCGTGCAGCTATCAAGAGGAAAATCAAAATCTTAGAGGTACACGGGGACTCAGCACTAGTCATTTACCAAGTTCGTGGAGATTGGGAAGTAAGAGATTCAAAATTAGTTAAATATCGCGATCTCGTCGCAGAGCTAATCAAGGAATTCTATGAAGTGACTTTTAACTACTTTCCACGGGAAGAGAATCAATTGGCTGATGCCCTAGCCACCTTGGCTTCGATGTTCAAAGCAAACAGAGAAAATGAAATAATGCCTATCCAAATGAGCATATATGAGACTCCAACACACTGTTTTAGCATTGAGGAAGAGTCAGATGGACGACCATAGTTCCATGATATCTTGGAGTATATCGAGAATCAAAGATACCCCGAGCAAGCAAATGAGAATGACAAAAGAACAATCAGGAAATTGGCGATTGGATTTGTTCTTGACGGAGATATTCTATACAAAAGAGGAAAAGATCAAGTGATCCTAAGGTGCGTAGACGCTGTTGAAGCCAGAAAGATACTTGAAGAGGTTCATGAAGGAATTTGTGGAACACATGCCAGTGGTTTCACCATGGCCAGGTAGATTATGAGACTTGATTATTATTGGCTGACGATGGAAAGGGATTGCATTGGTTACACACGAAAGTGCCACAAATGTCAAATTTATGGCGACAAAATTCATGCAGCTCCATCACCCCTTCATGTCATGACTTCTCCGCGGCCTTTTTCTATGTGGGGCATGGATGTTATAGGGCCAATTTCCCCGAAAGCTTCCAATGGACATTGATTCATCTTTGTGGTTATAGACTACTTCACAGAATGGGTAGAATCCACTTCGTTTGCTAATGTGACGAAGGCTACGGTCTGTAGATTCTTAAAAAAGGAAATCATATGTCGACATGGTCTGCCTGAAAGAATCATCTAAAATAACGCTTTAAATTTGAACAACAAGATGATGAAATAAGTATGTGAGCGATTTCAGATAAAGCATCATAATTCTTCGCCCTATCGCCTGAAGATGAACGGAGCAGTAGAAGCGGCTAATAAGAACATTAAGAGGATTCTCAGGAAGATGACTGGACATATAAAGACTGGCACAAGAAGCTACCATTCGCTTTGTACGCATATCGCACCTCTATACGGACGTCTATAGAGGCAACTTCTTTTTCTCTGGTCTACGGGATGGAAGCCGTTCTGCCTATCGAAGTAGAGATCCCATCCCTGCGCGTCTTAATGGAGACAAGATTAGAAGAATCAGAGTGGGTTCGAGCTCGATATGATCAGCTAAACCTTATTGAAGGGAAACGCTTGAAAGTAATTTGTCATGGACAGATGTATCAGAAAAGAATGATCACGACTCATGATAAAAAGATGCGGCCAAGAGAATTTCGTGAAGGGGAGCTTGTTTTAAGAAAGATCCTCCCGATACAAAAGGACTTTCGAGGAAAATGGTCACCAAATTGGGAAGGGCCATACGTTGTAAAAAAGGCATTCTCAGGAGGGGCTCTGATTCTCACTGAGATGGACGGGAAAGAATTACCTAATCCAGTGAACTCAGATGCTGTGAAGAAATATTATGCTTAAAAAAAACAAACAAAAAAATAGAAAAAAAACAAAAAAAACAGAAAAAAAACAGATAAAACAAAAAAAGAAAAAATCAAGATGAAAACCCGAAAAGGGCGTCTTGATAAACAAAAAAAGATTAGGATGAAAACCCGAAAGGGCGTCCTAATGAAGTGGGCTCGGGCTTGAAGAAGCCAATTGGCTTGAACGGGGAGTCGAATGGCGAGGTTGCAATATTGGAAGCATTCTCAGAAGCTCGAAATCTTCTACACAAGAAACCGTGCTCGAATGGATCCAGGACGAAGAAACGTGGAAAAGTTCATGCATTGGATATCTAGAGCATTTCTGGCCATTGAACTCGCTTTCTTTTCTTTATGACAATTTATTTGTTAAACTTTCCTTGTCAATTTCCTTCGATTGTTGCTTTTAAAAAAAAATGAATGTGAGGTATTTCTTTCATGCCTACTTTGTCTTTTGTATGCATCTCGTGTTTGATTCATTTAAATGATAAATAGTAAGATGACATACTCTAAACAAAGGGAATGTTGAGCATTACCTGGATGAGAATTTGATAAATACAAGGGCCCCAAAGCAGGAACAATGTTCAGCAGGGGGCAAGAGAGTGATATACAAAGAAATGTAGATTACTTGCAAACATTGAAGATGAGTACAAAACTAGAGAGAAAAGTCAAGAATTGGGGAAATGAATGCGGACCCTCACAAAAATCAAAAGTGGGGCACGTGACAAACAGCCCAGGGTGCATTGCATGATCATGTAGACACAAAAGCATTTAGGACAAACATGTGCATATCATAATAACATCATAAATGACATATACAGGTATACCAGTAGAGCAAGGAATACTGGGAGAAAACTGCACAAAATCAATGAAGAAGAAGGCTTTTAGCTTTACCAGATGTTTTTGAAACCCTGTTTCTTTCAAGAAATATTTTTTAAAATTCTGTTTTTTTTTTTAAAATCAACTCATAATACAGAGGTGAGTTGAGCCTCGGGTCACGCTGAGGTATTTTTTTTTAATTTCTGCTTTTTTCAAAATATCAACTCATAATACAGAGGTGAGTTGAGCCTCGGGTCATCTTGAGGTATTTTTAAATTTGCTTTTTCAAAAATCAACTCATAATCTGAGGTGAGTTGAGCCTCGGGTCACTGTTGAGGTATTTTTTTAATTTATGCTTTTTCAAAAATCAACTCTTAATCTGAGGTGAGTTGAGCCTCGGGTCACGCTGAGGTATTTTTAATTCTGCTTTTTCAAAAATCAACTCATAATCAGAGGTGAGTTGAGCCTCGGGTCACTGTTGAGGTATTTTTAAATTTCTGCTTTTTCAAAAATCAACTCATAATACTGAGGTGAGTTGAGCCTTGGGTCACTGTTGAGGTATTTTTTTAATTTCGCTTTTTCAAAAATCAACTCATAATCTGAGGTGAGTTGAGCCTCGAGTCACTGTTGAGGTATTTTTAAATTTCGCTTTTTCAAAAATCAACTCATAATCTGAGGTGAGTTGAGCCTTGGGTCACGCTGAGGTATTTTTTTAATTTCGCTTTTTCAAAAATCAACTCATAATCTGAGGTGAGTTGAGCCTCGGGTCACTGTTGAGGTATTTTTAAATTTCGCTTTTTCAAAAATCAACTCATAATATAAAGGTGAGTTGAGCCTCAGTCTGCTGAGGTATTTTTAAATTTCGCTTTTTCAAAAATCAACTCATAATACAGAGGTGAGTTGAGCCTCGGGTCACGCTGAGGTATTTTTTTAATTTCTGTTTTTTCAAAAAATCAACTCATATTACGAGAGGTGAGTTGAGGCTCGGGTCACTCGCTGAGGTATTTTAAATTTCTGTTTTTCAAAAATCAACTCATATTGCAAGAGGTGAGTTGAGCCTCGAGTCACGTCGAGGTGTTTTTCAATTTCTATTTTTCCAAAATCAACTCATATTGCGAGAGGTGAGTTGAGCCTCGAGTCACGTCGAGGTATTTTTCAATTCTTGCTTTTCAAAAAAATCAACTCATATTGCTAGAGGTGAGTTGGGCCTCGGGTTTCACGCTGAGCTATTCTCGATTTCTAGTTTTCAAATAAAAAGAAAAATTTTGGATGATCGAACAAAATTCAGTGCTTTTAAGTCTTTGCTCTATCCCTGTTTCACAGCGATGAGCAAAGAGGGGCAGCTGTAATCACTGAATTTTGTCCGGGAATAACTTTCGTTAAAAAAATTAAAATTAAAATTTTTTTAATTTTTTTTGCATTTTGACCCCTAAGCTTTTCTAAAATTGCATTTTAACCCCTAAACTTTCTCAAAATTATAGTTTAACCCCTAAACTTTTCTAAATTATATTTTGACCCCTAAACTTTTTTAAAATTAGATTTGGACCCTTAAACTTTCTCAAAATTACGTTTACCCCAAAAGTTTTTTGCCACTACATTTTGGTCCCTCCTGGTGCCATCGACACAAGTTGCACTGCAATGCGGCACGACCTAAGCCCTCCTAGCCCACTGCAAACCGCAAACAAAGAAGAGAACATCAAAATAAAATGGGTTTTAAAACCCCAAAGCAAGGAAGAAAAGGAAGGAAGGAAGGAGGAAGGAAAAAAAAAACAAAAGCTTTGAGCAAAAAAATAAAAAAAAAAAAAAAGCAGCCACACCGCCGGTCGTCGCACCAGCCGCCACCGTGCCCACCACCGTAGCACCACCATCACCTATCCCTAGCAAAGCAAGCAAGAATCCAAGAAACAACAAGCAAAATCTAAAAAAAAAAAGAGAAAACCCAAAAAGAGTCAAAGAAACAATGCCAATAGTTGATTTTAGAGGAGAAAATGCTTACTGATTGAGCCGCCGACCACCGAAAGCAAGTAGAGGAGCCGAGGACGACCACTGGCGTTGTTTTCGACTTAAGGGGTGGCGGATCACCAAAGAAAGAGGAGATAGAAGAAGGAGAAGAAGGAAGAAAAGAAAGAAAAGAAGGAGAAAAGAGAGAAAAAAGAAAGAAAAAAAAAAAAAAGAAAGAAAAAGCAAAATCAACAGTTGGGTCAAACCGACCCGACCCGATCAAAGCGAACCGACCCAACCCAACAAGCCCATTAGTCAAACCCCAGGGCGAAAAAAAAATAGCAAAGCAAAAAAACAAAGCGAAAAAAGAAAGAAGCGAAGAAAAAAAAAAAAAGCGACCAATGACCCAAAGAATACCGAGCCAGTCTGCAAAATGACCAAAATAGCCAGCCAGTGCACAGCCCAACAGCCTACCAAAGAGAGAAGAAAAAAAGAAGAAAAAAGAAGAAAGAAAAAAGAAAGAAAAAAAGAAAAGGGTTCAATTTGGTAACCCGTTCGACCAAGCTCGTGTTTTGGATCGTTTCGGTAATCTCATTTATTTCACTTTTAATTTAATGCTCGTATTTTTATATATTTTTGTTTTAATATTATTAGTATTTTATGTATTTCTATATTTTTGTATTTATATTTTAAATTTATTTTAAATAATTTTAATAAATAAGGCAACGAATCAATTTAACATAAAATCGTTGATTTCATCGCTATGTTGGGTGAATATCACCGGTTTACGTTAAACTCGATACGCCCTTTTAAAAATCGAAAATATTCAAAAATTTCGTGTTTTTTTAAATTCTCGTGTTTTAATAGAATCACGATTAAATATTAAGTTGAATCGATTTGGTACTAATTCGATGATTTCATCGCCATGTAGGGATGAATATCATTGATTCGTGTTAAATATGGTACTTCTTAAAAAAAATCGTGTTTCAAAAAAAATTTCCCATGTTTTCAAAAAAATTTACGTATTTCAAATTTTCGTGTTTTTAAAAATTTCTCGTGTTAAAAAAATTCGACCTTTCACTTTGTTCAAAAATTTCGTGTTTTCAAAATTCTATCGTGTTTACAAATTTCTCGACTTTTCGCGTTTTTCAAATAATTTTCGTGTTCGCAAAAAATTTCTATTTTTGTGTTTCTAATATTCTCATATTTCAAAAAAATTCCATATTTAAAAAAAAATCTTTCTGTGGTTTCAAAAATATTCGTGTTTTAACAAAATAAAAATAAAAAAGATTTCGTCTTTCGAAATTCTCATGTTTTCAAAATAAAATTCCATTTTTTCAAAATTTTTCGTGTTTTCAAAAAATTTTTGTGTTTCAAAAATATTCGTGTTTTTAAAAAAAATTTCCTTGTTTTTTAAATCGTGTTTCAAAAACAAATGTCGTGTTTTAAAAATTTTCGTTCTTCTAAAAATTTTCGCGTTTCTAAAATTTTCGTGTTTACAAATTCTCGTGTTTTCAAAAATTCTCGTGTTTTAAAAAAAAACTTTCGTTTTAAAAAAAGAAATACTGCGCTTCAAAACTCGTGTTTTTTTTTAAAAAAGGGTTCTCGTATTTCAATCGGATCACAATTAAATATTAAATTGAACTTGTATTTTGAAAATTAAGACAACGCGCGTTTAACGAGATACCAATTTTGGGCGTCGCGAGGGTGCTAAAACCTTCCTCGCGCGTAACCGACTCCCGAACCCTAATTTTCTCTGGATTTCAACGCAGACCTAAAATTACCTCTTTTTTAGGAAAATTTAAAAATAAATTTTTCTTCTAAAAAGAGAATTTATTAGGTGTCCGATCACACCTAAAAAAGATCGGTGGCGACTCCTTTTGCAAATAAAATCGAAACTCTATTTTTAAATTTTCAATAATTAATTCGATTAGCGCCTGTGCCTATCGCCAAATTTTTAGGTAACAAAATGTTAATGTCATCTGTAATGCTTGGGAAATAGTTTCATTTATATTTACTTTATTAACTTGTGTTTTTTGTAGGCGGGGTTTGCTTTAGAGGTCTCGGATGCTTATGTAAAGAAGGCATTGGGAAAAAGATGGAGAGACAATAAAAGTACTTTGAAGAAAAATTATTATAAGACAAAAACAACCCTCGATGAGAAATTGCAAAATGTCCCGCCGGGTATGTTGAGGTACCAATGGGAAGATGCAGTTAGATTTTGGCATTCTTAGAAAGGCGAGGTACGACGTACTTCCAAACTATTGTAATTATTTTGGTTTATAGTATTTACTATTTACGTACTAAAAATTTCAAAACGTAGGATCGTGAACGAGTTGGAAAAAGCAGCCGGCAGCAACAAAAATTCACTCACACAGCCGGGTCGAGAAGTTTTGCATGTGTAGCTGAGGTGGAGGTATTTTTAATTTTTTAATATTCTCAAATATGTATAACTTTCTATTAAATAATATTTTTACTACTATATTGTAGGAGCGAGTCGTCCGGTCAAAAGTTGGACGCCTTCAACTTTTGAAATTACACATAAGAAGAAAGATGGATCTGCTATGACTCCTGAAGCTGGTGAAATTATGGTACGTTTACTTAATACGATTTGACTTGTTTTAGTTATTTATAGTGTTTATTTTTTAATGGTTTAATTCATTGCTTGTAATGCGACTATTGTTATATTGCATTTGTTTTTTTTTAATATATATTGCGTTCCTAACTATGTGATTTATTTATTAGGAAAAACTAAAGGAAAAAAAGACGGAGTACGAAGCGATTGCTTTTAATGATAGTTCTGTTCATCTTGAAGACATTGATAACCGGATTATTATGAAGTTTTGGGTCTGAAAAATATGGTGGGTTCGATTTCAAGGATCTTTATCATTAACCCAATATTTTGGATCCACTCACACCAATACATGGCTCGGGAGTCAATCTCAAGTCAAGTTCGAGGTTAAAAGACCGGATGGCTCGGATGCAAGCGACCACATTTGAGGTTCAAAGGAAATATGAAGAACTTCAAAGAACAACTTAAAGCAGAGGCGGCGATGAGGAAGCAGATGCTACAATGAGAGAAGTAGAGGCAGATGAGAGAAGCATGAGAGAAGCAAGCGGCGATAGAAGCAGAGGTTCAAAAGAAATATGAAGAACTACACCACGACTTCAAAATGATGCGGCATCGAGAGAAGCCGAGCGAGCAGAGCAAAAAGTACGACGAACTTCAACAATGACTTGATTATGATGAAGATGTTTCATGATTGCAACTTCCGCCGTCATAGTGTATATTGCATAAATATTTTATCATTTTAACTTTTAACGCTTTTGTAAAGAAAAGTATGAATTCACTTTTATTTATATCAATTAATATTATTTTAGTCATTTAATTTGAAATATTATATAAATTTATTGTTTTTGGTTAGTTTAGATCTGGTTGCTTTTGATTTGTTGTTGCAGGAGAGCTGAAAAAACCAGAAAATTTTATTTTAAAAAAATCCCAAAATTAGTGGCGTTTTTTAAAAAAGCGTCGCTAAAAGTCATATTAAATAGTGGCATTTGTGAAATAAGCGCCGCTAAAGAACACTACTATTAGCGGCGTTTTTGAACAAGCGCCGCTATAGAGCATTACTTTTAGCGGCATTTTCCTCCAAAGCGCCGCTAAAGAACACGATCTTTAGCGGCGTTTTGTCCTAAGCGCCGCTAAAGAACACGATCTTTAGCGGCGTTTTTTCATAAGCGCCGCTAAAGAACATGATCTTTAACGGCGTTTATTTCCTTAGCGCCGCAAAAGTTAGCGATGTTGTCGTTAGCGGCATTTTTTGTGGCGCTTCTTAAAGCGCCGCAAATAAATTTAGTGGCGTTAAAAAGCGCCGCTAAAGGCCTAAAAAAACGCCGCTAAAAACCTGTTCTGGTGTAGTGTGTTATGTTAAAACATAAAAAATTGTCCATTTTCATCATCTTTCTTAGCCGAAATGAACAAAGAAGAAAACCATTAAAGCTTATTAGGGATTCGACACTTTACTAGCATGATTAAAGTATGAAATTGTTTTGATTTTTGATAATTTTTACGTTTTTGATATTGTTGCTTTGAATACTTCAAAACCCATGTCTTAATTTGGTGAATTGTTGATGATTTTGAAATGTGCCATTGATGAATGCTTGAGCTTTGTGATGTTAGTTGATGAAATATGAAAGTTAGGTGTTAGATTAATATGTTTTATCTTTGAATTTTTGGTGAAATTGAGTAAATAGGGTTAAATTGTAAAAATAAATTTTTGAGGGATTAAAATGTGAAAAAAAAGAAATGTGTGGATTTGTATGAAGTATATGAACATTCGGCCCTAGCATAGTGTGGAAAAATTTTGTGTATTTTGTGTTTTATGCAATAGGAACTAAATTGCAAAAAGTGTAAATGTCAGGAGCAAAATGGTAAATTACCCATTTATGTGTTTTTGGACTAAATTGAATGTGATAATGATTAAACTAGCTCATTTTGAATATATTTAGATCGAGAACCAAAAAAATCGGAGTTAGATCTGGGAAAAGCCAAAGTAGTCGAATAATCGTCCGACTTCAATTTTTTATCGTCCGAGGTAAGTCTATTAGCAATTTAATGTTTTTAAATCAGCATATATACATGTATATGATTTATATTATTAATGAGCTGTGATAAAAAAAATATAAATTGAATTTAATTAAAGTATTAAAGGCATATGTATGAATATATATTGTTCAAATATATATGTATACATATATATAGGTTCTTGATTTTATTTGAAGTATGGGAGTTATAAATATATATTTGAAGTCTCAATATATATGTATATACTTGTGTAATTTTGGAATTTATTTAAGGTATGTATGTTATATTGTATATGTGAGTTTCAATTATATATATATATATATACAAGTATAGTTTGAGTTAAATTAAAGTGTGAAATATATACATGAAAATGTATGAAGTGGACATAGTTATGCGTGTATGTATAAATTCTTCAAATGAATTTAAGGTATGAACTATATATTTTTGGATGAATGTGGTTCCAATGGATATAAATGTATATATAAAATTATTGAGTTGAGCTAAAAGTATGGATTGTAAGTACAGATGTGATTCAATTATGGTTTGCCAATTTCTTGAAAGTGTGGATAATGTTACATGAATTATACACATATGTTTTGAACATGTGTAATGCTAGTAAGAGTTATATGAGAAATTATTTTCGTATTTGTGATATTCAGGTCCTGTGCCTAGCAGGCTTAATGCCGGTGAACTTTACAGACTTAATGTCTAGCAGGCTTAATGCCAGTGTTCTGATTCAAGCTTCAAGCCTAACAGACTATATGATGATGAATCATTTTGAATAAGTGATATTTATGTCTTAATTGGAATTAGATAATCACATTGATAAATTGTAATAAATTATAAAAATGTGGTTGTGAGTATTCGGTTCTATATTTTGTTGCTTATGTGCATACGGCTAAAAGTATTTGATAGGTACATATGTTTTCGGTTTTATATATATATACCTTGGATGAGTATATGCATTGAATATAAGAGTTTGATAAGTTTATTTATGCATTTGGACATGTGCGTTGATGTGAACATAAATTAGTTTAAATATATTTGTGGGAAACATATATACATTCGGTTATATGTTCTTGATGAACATAAATATTTGGTTATAAGCATTCAAGGAATTTATAAATATATATATATATATATATAAACAAATTTCCTTGTAAAATGTTATAATTCTTTAATTTAATTGTTAAAAATTTACTAAGCTATCAATGGCTTACTGTTTATTTTTGTTTCTGTTTATTTTCCTTGTCTTATAGATTTTTTTTTGAAGTGGTTCAAGATCGGGGATCGTCAGAAAAGCTTATTACACTATCGATAGATAATGGTATTTTAAGTTGAAGTTCCTTTTGAGTCTATGGCATGTATAGTCTAAGATTAGATGAAATTGTTATTTTGCTAGTAAATTTGTATTAAAGCCTTGTAAATGTGGCTAAATTAGTTGTTTTATTTGGTTTTGGTTTGAATGATAAATTAGTCATATTTTGGTTGTGGTTTAGGATTATATGCAACTTGATAAATTTATGCTTGGTTATGTGGTTTGTTAGAGTTAGATTTATATGATTATGTATATAGGTATATATATATTATACTTACAAATAGAAGTATTTATGCGAAATTTTAGAAATATTTTACTTGCATGTTATAAGTAGATTAAATGAATGTTCAACTTTATAAAAGTTTTAATTGTTGGAATTGAGTTTGATCGGGGTTATACTATTGGGAAGCTAAACTCACGAGATTAGAAGTTGAATTTATATAATAGTATATATGTTTAAAATGTGCAATGAAATGCGTTGTTACATGGTAATAAAATGAAAGGCTTTTGTAAATTGAGTTAGGTATAATAATTTTAAATTTTATATATATACGGTTTTGGTAATTATAAATAAAATTGATAAATAAAATTTGGTTTTGTGTTTATAATATTTGAGATTAAAATGATGATTGACTTTGCATTTTTGATTGATGTATTTTTTGAAGTAAATTATATATTTATTTCTATAAATCACTTTGTGAATTATGTATTTGTTTTAATTATATTCAATTGTGTTATGTCTGTTAATACCTCGTAACCCTAATCTGGTGACGGATATGGGTTAGGGGTGTTACATGACTTTCGAAAGTCTAACATGTATAGTATGCGTAACTTTATTATCTATTATTGACTGTGTGGGCCACACGAGCATGTGAACTCATTTTCTGGAAATTTCATCTAAGGTCGTATTTATTTGTGATGCGTATTTAGCCACTTTGTAGGATCCATATTGTATAAACAAGACTTGAAAGCGTGATATCTGATATTATGATACTGTCCATAACGTGGGAAAGGTACATGAAATATATATATATATATATATGCATGATCTGTATATTGATAATTTTGATGGTATGTTTCTGTTTTGCTATGTTTGTATATGAGCATATGATGTCTGATTATGTTATTTTGTGTATCTCTGAATCTGCTATATGACCATGCATGTGACGTTATGGTGAAACTGGTTTGCTTTTGTTGAATTTGTTACACACATGTTCTGCAAAGCATGGAATTCCATGCCTTTTGATTTCTATTATTGTACAATTGCATGTATTACATGCTTGTCATTCATATTTTGTATCTGCATGCCATGTCACATTGCATGGAGATGGGATAATATGGTAAGGAGGAAGTTCTGGCAGTTTAATAATCTGCACTATCTGGTGGTTTATCCACATTTTTGTCTGATAGCTTGTCTGCAATTATAGTGGCTCGACCACACATATTTGTTATGGCAGCTTAGTTGCAATATAGTGACGTGACCACATATCTGATCTGGTAGTTTAACTACAACTTCGGTGGTATTGTCCACAATTATCTGTTGGTGTGTTTTTTGATGGACAAGTTTTGGGAAACTCTAATTTGGTTTGTACCGGAGTTAGGTAGGAAGTTTTCTAAAAAATCTGCATTATGTTTTTTTCTGGAAAATACTGCATTGACATAAACATGCATTTTTAGTTTTGCTTAATTGATTGTTATGAAGTTCTCTGCGATACTTTGATCTGATTATTGTGTTATTTGTGTTCTCTGTTTGAGTTTGATTATACACTGGGCTTTATAACTCACTCATCTCTTTTCACCATTTCAAGTAAACAACAAAATTATGATTGGGCGGCGTTTGAGAACTTAGATTGGTTTTTGGCTTAAGATGGTTTGAATTATTTATAACTAAGTTTTCTGGATTTGATTTTGATTTTGGGGTTTTGTTATTTGGCTTAAGTTTTTTTTTACATGTTTTCTTAAAGGAAGGCTTGGTTTTGTTTTTTTTTTTAAATTAAACAAAATATTAATTTTTCGCTGCAAATTTGAAATAAGTTTTACATAAGTTAATAATGGAAGTTTCAGAAAATGCACAATCGGTAAATATACGTTCTCTCTAATCTGAATCACAATTTCTGAATTAGCTACTTCGAAATTTCCGCTGTAAATCTAAGTATCAAATTAATCGTTTTTCCGTAAAATAAATTATGCGCGTGATTTCATAAAGGACTTGTAAGTGTTTTGCCGAAAATAATATTTCTAGAACTCACGATTTCCAAAGCTAAATTTTGATTTGGATTTTCAATCGGGAAATATAATACCTCAAAATTTGGCAATAACGTTTAAGCCAAGTATGAGTATTACAATTTTTGCGTAATTTAAATATTCTCATTATGATTTTTCAAAACAAAAAAAAAACCTAAATACAATATTTATTACATATTTTATAATGAATTGTATAACATGAATTACGATATATATTACCCAATTACATAATTTATTATGCCATGCATAATATATTTTGTAAACCCTCGTAACGTGTTTATGTTGTTAAATTACCTGTTGTAGCAGTAGTACTATTTATTATTAGCGTAATATGGGATCTATCAATCATTTGTTATTTTTACGATCAAATTAATTAAAATTAAATAAGTTGAAATTATTGAATATTAAATTTCCATTCACCCATAACTAATTAAATACTAAGTTAAAACATGCTATAGATTTTATACTTCCAGAGATTTAATTTTATATTTAAAATTAAATTAAATTAAATTTTTAAATATATCAATTTAATAATTAATATTTTTGGTATTTTGTCAAAATTACCAATATTGTTACTATCAATAAGTGTGTTATTATAGTACCTGTACTTTCATAAAAGTTCAATATAGTATTTGAACTATCAATATATGATTTATTATAATAGTTGGTGCTAACACCATTACTAAATTCTTGAATCAACCAATAAAAATTTGACACGTAGAATTTTTCTCCAAATTATTAAGTCCACATGGATAATATAGTATGCAAGTTTAGTATTTACTTCTTTTATTAACCATATGTTTAGTTCTTTATTTTTTAATTTAATTTAAATTTTTTCGTTTTATTTAATTTTTCATATAAAGTCGTATTATCCACGTGGACTAGACGATTTGGAAAAAAATTCTACAAGTCAAATTTTCATTAATTGGTTCAACAATTCATAAATAGTGTTAACACCAAATACTATAATAAAACACATATTGATAATTTAGGTACGATATTAAACATTTTATTAAAGTACAAGTAATATAATAAAACATATATTAATAGTTCAGGTACCATATTCCCCATTTGCAAAATTCAATTATCACATTGGATATTTTATAAAAGTATAGGTACCAAATGTGACATTATCCCTTTCAATTTTCACTTTTAAAGTATAAGAACTAAATTAAAACTTTTGTAAAATTATAGGAGCTGGACAAAATATTCTACCCTAAATGTTATTAACTTTTAACTTTAAAACTATAAAAAAAAAGTTATTAACTTTTAAAAAATAGGCGGTTTTCTCGCTATAATTTTTTTAAAAAAATATAATAAATTAAATTAAAAACTCTAACGAGCCTGACTAAGCCATCGAGAGCGATGGATAGATAACGAAAATTAGAAAAACAAAAAAACCAGAAAACTTCAGCTCAGGCCTCAGAGTCTCTGATGAAGGAGGAAAAAGCTACGAACTGAAAGTAAAAAATTGAGAAGAAAATTTGAAAGTTAAAAGCATTAATCTCTGTTCTTACTGATTATTTGTTTAACATTTGATTACTTAGGTGAACTTTTTTTATTAATTTCCATAAGCTCTGCGTTTTTTTTTTTGTCTATTTATTTGTTTACAAAGTGTTATCGTTGTTATTTACTCTTTTTTGGTTTTGGTTAAGGTTTAGAAGAGGAGAGAAGTGATAATGGAGTCGACAGAGTCATCTTACGTGTCATCTCCGGAGGCAGCGAGGAAGAGATCTTCGCCGCCGCCTAGATCGCCAACTTCCGGTTATTTCTGATCCGATCTTCTTCTTTTTTTCGTCGAAGCTTTTCATACTTGTGTTTTTACTTTTGACTCAATGACGTTAATCTTAATTTTTTGTTTTATGTTTCTAATGTAATGATTGATTTTTGAAATTGTTTGAATTTCGGATTCTTTTCATTTATTTATGTAGCAGTTTTCCCCTTATTAACGTGTGAAATTGTTTTAACTTTTCATGTTTTCCAAAAAAGGCAAGATCTCATGAACTAAGTGATTAATTCTTTTCTCATTCTTCTTCTGTCAGAAAACGGGGAGAAGGCTACATATATAAGGTTTCTTGTCTCCAATGCTGCAGCTGGTTCTGTAATTGGGAAGGGTGGTTCAACAATTACTGATTTCCAGTCCAGATCAGGAGCTCGAATTCAGTTGTCACGCAATCATGAATTTTTCCCAGGAACATCAGATAGGATTATTATGGTCTCTGGAACAGTTGATGAAGTACTCAAAGTTATGGAACTTATCCTTGCAAAATTATTGAATGAGGTGATCTTTATGATGACTTTTAACTCTACTAGTTTTCTTTCTTTCAGATTATTACATATGTTGGTTTCCCTTTTGTCAGCTCAATATTGAAGAAAATGATGATGTTGAACCAAGAACAAAGGTGAGGCTAGTTGTTCCCAACAGTTCTTGTGGCAGCATAATTGGGAAAGGAGGGGCTACCATAAAGTAAGAAGTCTGCATGAACACTCCAATTATTCCAGATGTTTTTGTTGATATGTTTTTGAAAATTCACCTGTGACATAATATTGTTTTGCAGGCTTGAAATTAATGAAAATTCTTAAACATCAATTCTTTAGTTTTTAGTAGTGTTGACAAGCATCCCGAGTAGGCTCAATTATAAAATTGCAATTTATTCTTCCACTGTTTTGTATATTTCCAGGGGATAAACCTCGTAAAAGTTTTGACCTATAGTTGATTTATAGCATATGCAGATAAGCATTAGTGGTGAATGAAGCACTTTTTGGAATTGGTCATATGTGAGAATGTGTGCAATGAAAGATATATTTGACTGGGTTGTGGATTATTTGGCAATTTTGCATACAAAGAGTTGTTTATGATGAATTTGGGAGATTACTTTCAGGAGACAAGGTCTGGAAAGGACAATTTCTTGGCAATAGGACTAAATTTAGTAAAAGTTACCCTAGGGATAATTTTGTTGCATCATAGTGAGTTACTTCTGTTGAGTTGTCTATTGTAAGCTTATATTTAAACTTGATGATGATGGCTTTAGGACATAAATCAGTCAAGTTGCTAGTGGTTTCCTGTCTGGCCGAGGTTCACTCTAGATTGTGGTTAAGTCTTACATGGAGTTGACTTGGATGAGAGTTGAAAATAATTTTATTTCATGAAATGGTTAGTAAAGATTAAAAACTTGAGGTCTAAAATTGTGGACTTAAGGTTTTTGAGAAGAATGCTTTCTAACATGCTGGTCTAGCTGGCATCAATGTCTGAACTGCATGATATTCTGCTATATTTGTCCTCTGTTTTCTATTGATGCACACATGTTTTTTGAGATGGACCAACCTCTTAAAAGTAACTTCCATGTCTGGAAATAGTAGTATTGGAGCCCTGTGCTTTTCTGCACTAATATTCTACTTCGCATAAAGTAAGCATGCTGTGACTGAGATGTCGTTCTGATCCAGGAAGTATAACTGCTTCCCCTAATTGATTATAGCTACTACTTGGGGTTTGAGCCCTGCAAAAAGTTATGACCAAATACTAAAAGCTCAAATAACTTTAACTTCCTTGCGTCCTTGTAAGAAAACTATCATTGTGAAATGCTGTTTTGTGCTAATGAATCTGAGGAAATGACAAATGAGAATGTAATACAAAAACACATAAAATGATGGCTTTATACATGTGTGGTGTGTGGTCAGTTACTACCGAAGTATTATTGGCTGCCTAAAACAGATATTGCCGTTTCTGATTGTTATTTATGCCTTTCTGTAGGTCATTTATTGAAGAATCTCAAGCTGGCATTAAGATATCTCCGCAGGATAATAATTTTTATGGCTTGAATGATAGGCTAGTGACACTGACTGGCACTCTAGATGAGCAGATGCGAGCAATTGAATTAATTCTGTCCAAGCTTAGTGAAGATCCTCACTACTCACAAGCTATGCATGCTCCATTTTCATATGCAGGTGTGTTCTCTTCTTTTTTGGCCACTGAGTCTTACGAGACTTTCACACTGCATCACTTGCTTCTGCTCCATGAACACCACTATTGCTTTTTATATCATCCTTAACAGTTATATTTTAGTCCTGATATGCAAGCAGTTTTTTTACATTTCATGTTTGGCTAAGATAGCGTTTTAGCTGTTGTATGATGTTAACTATTAAAGCTTAGCTGTCAGAACATTTTTATACCCCTCTTTTATTTTTGTGTCTGGGGTTGTTGGTGGGTGGGGATACACACTTTTTCCTCTTTAATAGTACTAATTTTTACACTATTCCATCTAATATCTGTTACTAAGTCCAAGCCTGGCAGAAATCTTCTATGTCATTAAATCATTTTTCATGTCCTATGAAGTTAAATATTAGAACTTAGTTGTCATCATGGTGTGTTTCTTTTTGGAGAAACACACTTGTTCTTTAATCTGTAATAATCATTTTTACACCATCCTATCAATCAGTAAATCCAATCCTGTCTATTCTGGGGCATAACTGAACCGAACACAATCTGTGCCTATGTTTAGAGGTAATCATAGAATTTAAGAAAATGAGGCCAAAAGAGCATGACGCCTCATTCAAGCTTTGTACATGAGACAGTATGGAATTTTCTTACGTTTGTTTAAAATCCAGTGGCTCACTTTGATGGTTTTCTGGAATGCTGTTATGAGATACTTTTAGTTCTTCTAGTCAGATTCTTGATCATATTTTCTTAGTGAACTGTTCTTAACATGCGATTGGTATTATTCCTTTCTGTAATCATTACTATATGCTACAGTAAGATTTCTTCAACTTGAAATTTTAGGTGTTCTCTTCTCTGGTTTTCATGGTATTCCACATGCATATGTGCTTCCTTCTATGGGAACAGCGACCTACAATTCAATGAGCTATGCACCAAATGGGGCTGGAGGGAAGTTTCCGAATCCCAAGGTTCATCTCTTTCTATCATGTTTTATCAGTAACATGTGATGACTTATGCTATTTACCCTGCTTACTGTTTAGAGAAAATATTTTAATTTGTTTTATTTTGACATCCATATAGTTCTAAAGATCAGTCCTATGCTCATTTTCTCTTCTGTTTGCAGACTCATAGAATTACTTTTTTTAAGTACTCATTTCACCCAAATTATATCACATTTCTTCTAGAATTGTTGTAGTGCAGTATTTGTAATGTCTAACCCATTTTGATATCTCCTAAACCCTTATTGCTTCTGAATTAAACTGAATAATGTTTCTTATCCAGGAGGATCGTAGCAAATCTATCACTATCGGTGTTTCAGATGGCCATATTGGACTGGTTCTTGGACGTGGTGGAAGAAATATCATGGAAATTAGTCAGGTTCATAAATGATAAAATATCATTTGGTTCATTTATTTTACTTATATTCTAAACATGAGCGCTTTGTTGTTGCAGGCTAGTGGGGCCAGGATAAAAATATCAGATAGAGGTGATTTCATGTCTGGAACAACCGATAGGTATAGCTATCACAGCTTTATCATTATGCTGTCTATGCATCGAGTCTGGTGGTGATTTTTTCCTTATTAAAAACCTTTTCTATCTTTCACCTTTCTTTGGCAGGAAAGTGACAATCACTGGATCCCAAAGAGCAATTCAACAAGCTGAAACCATGATAATGCAGAAGGTAGCTAATACCACTAAAGGGTAATGGCTTAGTTTTCCGGTTATCAGAACCATTCTTTTTTGAATCTTTCGATGGAACGGCTTAGAACTTCCTCGTATAGTTCGACTAGAAACATATCCTCATTCATTGGCACACTACGAATCGACAATGCCAACAACATGACGTTAGCATCAAGAACAGGAAATTTTTACTCTAGCAGAGCTCTAATCAGGTACTCTTCGGGACACATGGACGAAAACTGTAGATTTTTTATTTTTTTATTTTTAAATTGTTAAATAGAAAGAAAAAAGATGATGGAATAGACTTTGGCATGATTACTTGACTGAGAATTGGAATTAGCATAATGTGCTTTGGTTATATAATTGTAACAGATATACGTGGTTAAACTTGTGGTTTAATATGGTCATGCTTCATTAAAAATTAGAACATCTAAATAATCATAATTTTGAAAAGATACCCTCTTTTTTTACGTTGAATTTATGCAACTTTATTTATAGATGATTGCATTTTCATCATACCTTAAAAGAACTTGTGGCTTGAAATGTTGCTCGGTGTCTAAACATGCTCATGGGCTGACTGTTTGAAAAATAGGAAGGTGGTTCGAAAAATGGGTTTGAGTAAAATTTAAGGCTTAGTTTTTTATGTGATTTGGGCCTTGGACAAGTTTTTTACTTGAGCCTGTCTCTGCTTGGCCTAAATATATAATGTTATAAAAATATATTATATTAATTATTAAATCACTAATCCAATAATCATTAAACTCATTACTTAAAATCTAAAAAAACCTTATCCGATTAAATAATCCAACTCAATTTTTAATATAAATACTTTTTTAATGTATTTTTAATATGTTAGAAATTTTTTATTTTAACGCTTTTTTAGTACATTTAGGGTGAGTTTGGATGGGCGGTGCGTTTATTTGCTGTTAGTGTAAAAATAGCGGTGGCGGTGAGATTAGATACTATAATGTTACTGTAGCGTGAGACAAAAAGTAAGCTAAATGCACCGCATCGCACCCAATCGCCCATCTAAACCCACCCTTAGTATATCATATTTAAAATATATATTTTTAAATAAAAACTAATCTAAAAAAATCAAATATGGACGGGTTGAGTTAAGTTTTTTTTTTTTTTAAATTGGGCCAGGCTTAGATTAAAAAGTAAGTTTATTTTTTGGACTAAATTGAATCCGAACTTAAAAAATTAATGTAGATATTTTGCATGGGTTCGATTTAAACCCGGTTTAGCTCACGAGCACCGGTGTCTTTAATAAATTTTAGGTGTAGAGGTAAATATCAAATCGAGATAGCTGTGGCTGTAAGCTCAATTCAAGGCCAATCACTCTTAGTTAAATTTCACTTCTAAAGCGTGTACTTATTTGGAGATAAAATAAAGGTTTATATACTGAGAATTGATTATACCAACTTAAATCTCTAAAACATACCACTTTGGGCTTATAATTAATTGCCCAACTGCTCTTCCTTTTCCTTTTATATTGACTTATAGAATCTCCTCGATTTTTTCCATGCATGTTAATTGCATTATACATCTCCAAATTATTGTTTTTATTTTAAATTAGCCTCTAAATTTTAAAATATTTTACTTACACCCTTGAACTATTAATGTTATATCAATTAGGTTCTTTTATTATTAAAACCGTTAAATGACATGTCAATCTTATGCAATATAATTTAAAACAATTTTTTAGAACTTAAAACTAAAAGATGAAGTAAAACCAAGAAAAGAGATTGAACGATAAAGCTTTAGTAAAAGTTTTAAAAATTTTAATATCAAAATTTCTACAATATTCACTTTCTTTAAGGTTTTTATTTTAAACTATGCCACGTAATATCCGAGATCCAAACTATTTTTATTCCAAAGAAATTTCTATATTAATTAGCTCAAAAGTAAAAGTAAAATCACTCATGAAACACTTTTAATGTAAGTTTTTTATCAAATTAATTGACTCTTTATCTTTTAACTGAACCTACTTTTAATTTTTGATAAAAAAACTTTAATATAAAAATTTTAAAAGCTTTTGTCTAACTGTACTATTTTATATTAACCTTTCTTTCTTTTCTTTCTTTTTTGTATATTTGAAAACATTTCAGATTTTTAACATTTGAAGATATTTAATTTCTCAACATTTGAAAATTAGAGAAAAGAAGTAGAAACGACAACAAAAAGTGAAGACCCAAAGCTTTTAATTTTCTTTTGGAACAGTTTCATAAGTAGATATGGTGTTTTTACATTTCTTTTCCAAGACTATTTTTTGAACTTCAATTTCATTTTTTCATTTAGTTTAATTTTACCGGTACAGCCAATATTCGCCTAAAACACCGACAGCATTATTTAAAATTTTTTTTTTTTTGTTCCCTAATATACCCATCTGATTGACGGGAAAAATGAGGTGGTGCCGCCCGTGCTGTACGGGCACCGTGCATTTTACCTATTTTCGTATTTAATTTTTAATCTATTCCATTTTGATAATTATTTATTTATTTAATATTATTTATATAAAAAAGCTGGGAAGTTGAGGAATTACATATATAGAATGGTTGCTATGTAGCATAACATAAGAATAAAATACGACGTAATGATGCAAAGATGCATCCAAGTGATTTTCACCAAACATCAACATCTCACTTAATTTACACTTATATTATGTTTCTCACATAAAACAGTGTAATACCATATTTATATGAAGGACTTCAATTTCAGATTAACCAAAGGAAGGGGAAGCTTAAACATAGGTATCAATCAATGACTTCCTCATCTCATCGACAATGGCGCTAGGTTGCGCTTCTCTCAGCTTGAACACGCTCTCTATTACAGAAAGCTCCGTTGCAGTGGTGTCTGACCCGCAAAAGGCTGTCCAGTCATTTACGGTCATCCCGGCGGCTATCACTTCGCTCCCACGGTTGATGGTGCCAGCTACCAATGGAACCTGAAGAAGCGTTGAAAGTTCATCCAAGTCTTCAATGGATGTATGAGGATGGACCTGCACCATTCAACACCCAAAATCAGAATACAAATGCGTACAATATGAGGCAACTATATCGCTAAAGGAAGAGATTCAATCTTACCAAGCCACCTCTGTTAGAAAAGGCACAGTAGCTCCCTACAAGAATATTACCAGCAATTGTCTGTCTGAAAACTTCTACGCCGAGCACATCAGCGATTATCTCCTCAGTTTCCTGATTCGAATTGTGGAGGAACAGCATTATAAGCATATTGTAACATCTTGAGATACACAAGAAGAATACCCATTTATGCCTGTTTCAACCATCCATGGCATGGAAGCTAAAACAAGGCACTGACTGCAAAAGGAAATGCTTTAACAAATACCTAAGGTTTATGCTTAGGGATCAATGTTCTGTTTTCTTCTCCTTGATATTCCAGTTATGACATTGAAAAGTGAAATAAATATCGAGGATATTGAGGTACAAACATACAATCATCAAGGATTAAAGGATGATTCGAAAGTTCAGATATCATTTCAAACCAAGATGAAAAGACACCACAACCAAGTCATAATCATGTAATAATCAGTACCCATAAGGAACTGCAACTTTTAATTGGACAGCGGAGTCGCAAGTTCAAACATTTCCTTACTCATTCACAATAAAAACTATTAGTGACTAGAAATTTACCTTGTCTAGATCAGTGTGTGTCAGAGCAACATGATCATTGCAAGCTATACAGTTGCCAAGAGCAGATAGTTTCTCCTCTATGCGCTGAACAACGACTTGATCCGGTAGACTATTCCGCAAATGTTGAAGTTCTTCAATAAGAAAGAATAAAAAGAAAATCCAACATCAATGTTAGAAACTGAGTTTAGACTTCAAAATTAGTGCAATATAACAAATGTACAACATTTTCCTATGGTGACAAGAGAATATGATCAAATAGCGTTTTCAGATCCGGCTCAGTAATAAAAATAATGGAAGCAAGTCAAACAACTTTATCATTCTTCCTTTTTCAACATAACTCATAAAATTACCTTGATCGGTCGTGTTGTGGGGTACAAGTAACCCATTCTTATTTCCTGTCAAAACAAGAAAGCTCACATAAGCGAAGTCAGAGGCATCTAACAGGTACAATCAAGAAGGTCTTAAAAAAGTTCGCACCAGCACATAGACGTCCTATTATTCTAGTGCCAGCAATAGAGGTCTTAACAACTGGAATGACATCTGCCAGCTCCGACTCGAAAGTACTGCAAGGTGCCATTATAACCTAAGTACATCATCAAAAATAAGAAAGAGAAGAAAACTTTAGAAGACATGCTCACCTATAGAAGTTTTCTGACCCTCCAATTGCAACCAAGCAGTAGGCATTGGTCAGCTTGGAAAAGACTCCAACTTCACATGAATTTTCAAATTGAAGCCCTACAAAAATCCACGATATAAGACTTGTGATTGTAGACCTATTTACTCCAAATGTTGCAAAACTAACAAATAATATGAGTACTGAATTTAAAGAAATTTAACCACAATGGCAATCCATACAAATATAAGAGATACAAGCCATAGCAATAGTATGACTACCTTAGTCACATCAAAAGAAGATTAAATATAAACATACTGAAGGCCGAACTGAAACTTACTAGTCGCCATTATCAAGCAGAGACGATTGATCAAAAAGATAAGAGCAGAAAGGAAGAAGCTCTGCGATAAAGAAGCTGGGTTTAAATCAACCTGACAACAAAAGAAAAATACAATTCTTAGACTGAAAAAGAAAATCATATTCATCCTACAGTCATGCATAATAATATACCACAAGTCTACAACAAGTAACCCTTTAACAAAATTTGTGGTCGAATTCAAGCAACAACCTTCTCATCCATTTTTTACCCATAAAAGATGGTGCTATACGAAAACATGTGATCAAATTGAAGGCTCAAAGAAAACTTCTCCAATGAAAAAGTACAATCTAATAAGACATTATACTAGTTGTTTCTACTTATCTTAAACCATCTTTCAACAGTTCTATCAAATAACAAAAACATATAAAACTTCTTTCAAAAATCTCATCATACATCACTTCCAGAATCCTATATAACAGAAATACACACAATCAACACATTTTTCCTTCACAAAACTGGAACAATGTTTGAACAACAATCTGAACTTCGGTCATCTTCATAAAACCAGCTCACCTATATATGTTAAAAAGGTCTAAAGCCTGCTAAAAAGAGATACGTGAGCTTATCATTGGACTAAATGCTTAGCTGAAACTGTATCACTAAATCAATTCCATAGGAATATTAAATCAACACCACTAACAATCAATTCCAAAGTGATCCTTAAGCATCCATAAACATAAAACGGCAACACAAACACAAATCCGTAAACATGCATAGGATTCATTAAAAGAAAACCATATATATGTGTGTTTGTGTGTGTGTGTGTATATATATATTTACAGTGTAGTTTTAGTTTTTCCAAGGAAAAAGATAAAAAAGAAACAAATATAAATGGAAACTGAAAGTCTCAAAAACCTTACGTCTCTTATAGAACCAAAGAAACCTGATAAAATAGAATACTAATACGATTGCTTAAATATCAAAGAGAATGAAGCAGGGTTTCAAATAGCGGTGGCCTAACAGTGAGGCGTTGCTGCCACCGCTAAAGACCTCAATAGCAGTGTGAACAAAATCGACATCAATAACAGCAAATCGCGGCCTCATACAGCAATTCAACAGAAAATAGCGGTGATAACAGTCCCCTATTTCCGGTAAGCCGATACTTATTTTTTGAAAAAAAAAATCCTTTCTCAACAAAGTAAAACAGAGAGAGAAAGAGAGAGAGACGCAGTAGGATCATAATACAGGAAATCAGATACTAGGAAAGTGATGCAAATAACTCAAAAAGTAGAAATCAAATCAAAACTTCAAGTTTAGGGTTTCAAAAAATTACCTTATTTGATCTTGCTGCTCTTTTCGGAAGGCAAAAGAGGGATATAACAAGTGGAAGACAAATGGCTCGGTTGGCGGCGGAGGATGTATGTGTGAATCGAAATGAGTATGGGTCGGGAATTTTTAAAGCAAAATTTTTTAAAGAAAACTTTTTGATATATATATTACTTGGAGAACATGCAAAAAAAAAAAAAACCCTTGGAGAAGAGGGTTAAAATAGGCCTTATTCATGATTTAGTCCCTAAATTTTCCTCATTTTCATTTTTAAACTTTTTTTAATTTCATTTTGATACTGGAATTATTATTTGGCATATACTTATTAGATGGAAATAGGAATGATAATTAATTATTTAAAATATTTTATATTAAATCTTAATAATTTTGACTTAAATTATTTATAATTGTTAACAGAAATTTCAAAAATCCTTTTAACTGATCCTTGACCAAATTAGATTTGATGACCAATCGGATTAATCAAAATAAGTCAGTTAAATAGGTTAATTTGATCAGAACCAAATTATGCACACCCCTAAAAACTTCCAATAAACACTTACTTACTATGTTAATACTTCTTTTTATTGGAAGGAGAATGCTGATGACAAAATTTAAGTGCCTAATAAAAGCTCAATAGTGCTCAAAACAAGTGGGCAAAACCCTCAACCGTCGTTGGATGTGTGTATGCACGAATGATAAATATTGAAATGAAATGGCAACTTCATGCAAGATGATGTATAGAATGAACTTGAGAACCTTCTTTTTTTTCTTTTTTTTTGGTTCAAATGAGATGAAATTTACAGCAAAAAGGTCCGATTCCCAGTAAGGTACAACAAGCAACGTCCAACCAAACCCACTACCCCATAAGCTAGAGGAGGGAGAGAGCACCGGGAAACAATAAGAGAGGCTGTTGCACGCCTCTGGTAAAGGCCATGTCACCATGAAGCCCCAAAAAATCAATCCCAAAGTTGCCTTGGCATTTGGTAGACCACCGATAGAGGTGTAGCCGAAGCCGAACATCGGCTACAACAGCCACCAGATGCTAAATCTTCAGGTACGATGAAACCCCAGAGAGGTGCCAGCAACTTAACTCCATAAGAGCAAGGGAACTTCACCAACCAAAGATAACAGCAAACGGAGTCCATCGAAAAGCAAAGGTCATAACAGAGACTTGGGGCAAACGGACGGCCACAACCATGGGAGGTGAACCCATGTTTATTTGGTTAGATTTAAAATGCAACTAGGGCTTAAAAAATGCAAGAAAGCTACAACATTGTTCAACAACAAACAGAACCAAATGCTAATGTTCATACCAATTTTACAACTGCGCTGGTGTACTCTTATTCAATGCATAAAAATGCGAGTACCAAGGCTTCGCGTGCTACCCGTCTCAGTTGCTCCTCTTTAGCTCCTCGTTCTCCTTGCTAAGGAAATCTATTCTTGAATGGAGAATGTTGATCATAGTTTGAGCACTCATCATTTCAAGCTTCAATGTCTCCCTCTCAACAGAGATCTTGCGGATCTCTTTCTGCAATTCATTGATAAGTTTCATGCAGCTTGGAGGCACCACAGAGTCTAGATTAGCGATGTCAAATGTTGGTGGAGGAACGCGATGGTTATTCTCTTTCAATTCTAGAGATTCCATTAGAGAAAATTCCAAGAGCGCAGAAATCGCCGTTGTTGTCGCAGATGATGGCGACGTTGTGGTTGCTGCCGCTGCTGTTGTTGTTGTCGATGAGCAACGATCCTGAGTTGTTCGAGTAGAGTTCTCAGAAGCATTTGCATGGTTGGGACCCAAATCAGTATGCCGTCTTCTCTTGTACCGGAGTAGCGGCAAGGATGCTTCCCTATTAAGCATGCATATGGGAGGGCAATCATCGGGTCTCTCAACCTTGCATGGAGGCAATGGAGGACAGTCATCTGTTTTGTCATTTAGCGTCTCTCTCGGGACCTCATCATTAGGCAAAGCATCCTTACCGGCATGTTCAGTCTCCTACATTTTAAAAGAAGCTTTAGAAGCAATCAAGACTTAAGAAAATGAGGCAGATGACTTTTCGATAATACAACCGTATCTGTCCAACTTGCATACAAACAGGAAAGGGAAAAGTAAAATGAAAGATGGAAACACTAAACCTTATACAGAGATGATAACACTAAACTAATAGTGTCAAATATCTATAGTTCTCGCACGATTAGGGTTCGAATTCTACATTTTGCTGTATATAAAACTTTGCATTTGTCATCAGTACTAGAAGGGTAAAAAAAAGAGAGACATTATAACATAGACATAGAAGTGAATTCACAAGCAAGCATCATTTATCATTTAAGCCAAAAAGGAGAATGTAAAAGACAATATACAAGTGCCGCATGCTACATAAAGAGATGCAGAACACAATCAATTCTGTTTAAAATACCCAATATCACCATTCATTGTAAAGATGCCTCGGACCATGATATAATTAGCTTCTCGTGTTCCATCACTTGCAGGCAATCATACATTATGCTGGCCTTTATAACTTGGAGAAATTGTTATAGAATACTTTAAAACATGTGAAGTCATCAAAATGAGGATCCAAGGAAAAGTTCAACTGTGAATGTGAGGAGCACCTATAATAAAGATCAATATTTTAAGAAATACAGTAGCAGAAAAAAAATAAAGCACAAACCTGCTCAAAACCAATCATTTGATCAGCATTGTTTTCAACTGCTGCATTTTCAGTTGTTGCCACATCACTGCCAGCAATCGCATCATTTCCAGCTACACCATCATCCCCAGTATCTACTCCCAGAACCAAAGGAATTGAACCATCATCCCATTCCGCCTCAATAAAAGGTGCATATCGGTTTCCATTGGGTGGTCCTATATTGTTCTTATGAAAAACTCTACATAGCACATACCCCTGCTCCACTCAAAAGATAGAGAAAAGAAAAGCAAAAAAGGAAGAAAAAAATTTTTCTTATAATATTAGTTTCCAAATTATAAACAATAATGTTTGGTTGTAGAGAAATTTCTAGGACCTCAAAAGGTTTCAAAAGTACTAATGGATCCCATAGAGTAAGGTCCAAATTCTACTTAAATCGAGCTATCAAAAAAAAAAAAACATCATAATACATGATATCCAGAATCACATTTACTGTCCATTTTCTAAATTGTCTAGCAGCACATATGCAACAAAACAAAAGCAAAAGATATACAACAATTCAAGCTCATGTTCGTGTTCGTTTTATCCCCTATCTCATATCTTTCCATACAGAAAAATATATATCACAAGCATGTCAGTTCTTCAGTAAAATCAACCAATCCATCACCTAGGGCATAATGTACCAAGTATTTCATGTTAAAATTCGAAATATTTCATCATCCAAAATATAGCTGAAATCTACAGATATCTTTAGCGTGCATAAAAGTGTAGGCCATAACATCAATACACACAACCTTATTAACAAATCATAGTCACCATGGAGATCAGTTTATAAGGTCTCTAACCTGTAATGCCCCAATTTTTTCCAATTCTTCTTCAACAAGCCGATACTCATGCATGACCCAATTGGTTCGCATCCCGTCTGGAGCTCTCCCGCTATGAAATACAAGCGTCTTTTTCATTCCAATAAGGTGTGTATTGTGTCGGACTTCTCGATCCTTCCCCGTAGCCTTCCAGTACCCTTGGTTTGTAGCCCTATTCATTCTCCCCCCATTCCCATACTTTTTGTCCAATAAACTGAAAAAATACCACTCCTGGTCTCTGGTTTGCAACTTCGCCTTGTCTGAAAATCCAATCACCAAGAAGAAACTTTAGGACCATCTAACGTTGCTCAAGACTTTCATTTTTCTTGACATATCTTGTATCCAACGGGTATATAACCTCCAAGTATCCTCCAAATATATGGAAAATCTTAGAAAAGTCTAATCATACCCGTGTTGGATGCACACCCATATCCAGCACCATGTCTCAAAAATGAACTAAAACCCACCCAGTAAACCTTATCAAAATAGCATAAAAGTGATAGCAAGATTCTCACGGAAAACCCAAAAGAATGGAAGGACAACTAATATGAAATATCACATTTCTTATAAGAAGAGATAAGCAAAAATACTTTTAGCTACTAAAAGATATACTGAACAATAAAAGAAAAAACAGACCCCAAAATTTTCATATATTCCTAAATTTTTTGAACAGATAATCCATCTATTTTTTTTTTAAATGAACTATGCTATTTCCCCAAGTTGAGATATTCCAAAAAGGAAAGCAAAAACCAAATATTTCGCCATATTCTACCCAAAACAAAAAAACTTTACCAAAAATGAAAAAATTACATTTTAAAGACACCCTCTTAAAATTTCAGCAAAATCTCAACAGTCTATCTAAAAAAAAACATGGAGAACTGCAAAATAAATAACTCAACCTGAAAGGTCCCAAGGTTCATGTTTGTAGATATCGACTTCAGCCATAGCGTTGAACCTGACAGGCTTATTGGAAATCTTTCTTTTCAAGTAATAGCTAACCAACTCTTCATCTGTTGGGTGGAAACGAAACCCAGGTGCCAACGCCGTAGCTGAACCACCCGTCTTCGCCGCCGCCGCCGACGGTGGCGGGGAAGTTGGTCCTGGAACTAAAGTTAAAGAAGTTTCACCACCCATAAACGATGATAACTTTTGGGGGAAACAAAAAATAAAGGGTTTTTTTTTTTAGTTGAAAGCAGCAAAAGAGATACTGGGACAAGTTATTGATTGAGGGTGAAGAAACAAGGGTACCTTCAATAGCAAGAAATTTCAACTTATATTTTTGTTTTGTATTTTTGGGTTTTAGTGGAATTGAGTAAATAAATTAATTATTTTTATTGGTGCGTTACTCATTCTGCCTTCTTACAGTGTGTACTGTCAACTGTGGTCAATATATGGTTAAATTTTATTTAAAATATCCAGTACAGGATTTTGTTTTTAATGATGTGATCATATAATTTCCAAAACGAAATTTTAGTAAGTTTCTTACCAAATCAAGGGAAATTAGTTATTTGGATATAAATTTTTGTGGGATCTCGAAATTCATGTAATTTGATATATGAGATTTTAATTGTGGTTTAAATATACACGTGAAATTTTAATTTTGATTAAATCGTATACATTTAAAGAAATAAATATATAAATTTATTTTTATATGGGATGAATATAATTATTTCTATATGCAATATATAAACATAAAATGATGTTATTATCGATAATTGTGTTAATAATTTGTGTGAATTGGATCAAGTCGAAATTTCATTTACAAAATTGAACAAAATCAAAATTCATGTATAAAACTACACATTAAACCAAAGTCCTTGTATAATTTTAAGGGTTACCCTATTTTTGTTTTTGCAATTACTTATAATTTTAAGTGAATGTTATGAAGGAGAAAATAATATAGGGAAGGTTTTGTTTTAATTTTAGGGTTCAATTCAATTCCAACCCAAATTTAATTAAGGTATGATATAGCTACTAAACATCGAAGGGATCTTAGGCAAAAAAATTGACCATAAATCTTGGTATTTAATTTTGGGTTAATTAAATTTTTCAAGGATTTAATGAAAATTTTCCAAAAATTAGAAGAAGAAAAATTAATTAAATGTTTCAAAAATTTAAAAGAATTATTGAGAATTTTCAAAATGTTTAGTAAAGCAATATTAATATTTATTTGTTTTTTAATAAAAACAATATTTCATTATAAGTTTGTACCTATTTAATTATTTAAAAATTAAATAATTCATACATAATTACACACAAATAAAAAAAGGTTTTGCCTCTACCTAAATCTCAATCAGATCCTAACATAGCTTAAATTTGATAATCATAATCGTGAAAGTAAAGATTTTATTTTGTAAATTAGATATCTAGACTTGACACCAAATGATCAATGTTTATAAGATACCTAAAACGAAAAGACAATTAATCTCCTCTTCGATATGTAAGACATAAAGTTCTCAAAGTAAAATCAAATAATTATCAAGAAAAAAGTAACAAGATATGACAAAAACAGCAAGCAATCACATGATCTAAACTCCGGGAAAAAAATCTAAAGTTTAAGATCTATATTACCACATAACGCGAAGAAATGCTTCCACCACTCCAACTTGGGACAATTGAGAAATCACATCTCCCTGACCATAACTCGAGAGAGTATACGTGAGATGTTTCTAAACGTTAGAAATGACATTGTTTACTGACACACAAGAAAGTGGAGGGGGGCGCCACCAACTACCCCCAAGACAAGATACGAAGAAAAAAGTTAAAGAAAGAGAGAACGCAGAAAAAGAAAAGTGAGAAGAAAATTTATAAACCCTTAATAATACATATTACGATTTTTTTTAATTTAATGAAAATATTGCATTAAATATATTTAAAAAACAATATATTAATTATTCTTATACAATGTTCATAAGCATGCGTTAATTAAACAGCTGATTTGGATATGTAAATAATCAAAGCGCTAACTCGGTTTGATAATAACAAAATAAATATATATTTTACAAAGTAAATTGTATTATTTTGAGGATATTTTTGTCATTTTGTATCTTTTATATAGAAAATATAAATATATACAAAAATAGAATTTGAACTTAGGCTTTTATAGTTCTCAACATTTGTAGTTTACCATTCAACTAAACCCTTATTTGTTATTTATATAAGTTTTTATAAATATATTTGTTACATAATTATTATTTTTACCTATATTATGGGTGTGTCGTAATCTAGTAATTAATAATCTATATTATTAAAATATGTCATAAGTTTCAATGTTATTCACAAATTTGGAATTTAGTCCTTGTGCTTTTATTTTTAAGAATTTAGTCATTCTATTTTCTAATTTTCAAAATTCAGGTCTAAATGTTAACACTATTAAAATTATTTTGTTAAATTTAAGTTTATTACAACCTCTTTTTTTAATTACATGGTTACCAAGTGAGTATTTTCTTATTTCAAAATTTCATATAAACAAATTTAATAAAAATAATAATAACATTAACAACTGGACCTAACTTTTGAAATTTGAAAAATAGAGATTAAATTTCTAGAAATAAAGTATAGGGATTAAATTATAAATTTGTGAGCAAGATAGGACTAATGGCATATTTTAACCAATTAATGTTTTAGTTAAAAGTTTTAAATTTTTGGAAATTAATTGTGAGGATAGATGTATATTAAAAAATAAAAAAATCTAAAAATAGAAAATATATTTGAAAATAAAGAAATGTCCATAAATAGTAGAAATAAAAAGGAGGATAGAAATGTGAAAAAGAATAGGGGGACTGAATTTTGGTCGATTTCCACAAAAATCCACTCAAGCCCTAACAATAGGAGAAAAGTTACATCATCCATAATCCACCAATTTTCATTTCCCTTCATTTGGGTAAATTACACCAACAGTCACCCAATTTTGGGGTAGCTGACAAAACAGTCACCTAGGTTTCATTTCAGTCACTCAACTTTTGAAAAGTTGCAAAACAGCCACTAACGTTATAAAAAATGACAAAATAGTCACTGATTAACAGTTTTCGTTAGGGTGTTAACGAGACTACTGACGTGGCAAGTTAACCAGCTGATGTGGCAAGTTAACTTGCCACGTTGGTGAAGCAACTGATGGGTCTTGGTTTGGGGTGGGTTTAAGGAAAATTGAAGGGTTACGAATTTAGGGGTAAAAAAATTAGAAACAGATTCGGATTAAGGGGATTTGGGGAAAAAATCGATTTGAGGAAATTTCGATTGTGATTTGGGATTTTTTTAGGGTTGAAACTGATTCGAGAATTGATTAAGAAGGGTTTAGGGTTAGAAACTGATTCAATAATCGATTAATAAGGTAAAGGGTTTAGAGTATGATTGGTCTTTTTTGTTTGGGGAGAAAAGAAGATGAAACCAGAAACCATCCAGTGTTTTTGATTCTCAACGACAATAGGCAATAGAAGAGAAGCTACCAATGTTGTTACATCCACTTTAACGGGTAAGTTGTTGCATTTAGTTTTTTATTTTTTGGATTTCAATGTTGTTATTTCGATCTAGGGTTATTTCGGGTTATTTCAATTTCAATTTTGATTTTGATTCTAATTTTGATTTTGATTTTGATTTCGATTTCAATTTCGATTTCGATTTCGATTTTGAAACACTCACTGATTTTGATTTTGATTTCGATTTTGATCTCAATTTAAATTTTGATTTAGATTTTAATTTGGATTTCGATTTGGTTATTAAAGTGTATTGCATATAATGTGTATTGTATGCCATGTGTATGATGTTTATTGTTTGTATCTGTATGAATGCCATTACTAAACTGATGTTTATTGTGTATATCTGCCTTTGTTTGTATCCAAGCTACTATATTATATGTGGCAATATCAGAATTTGTTATTTAACTTCTGTATTGTACTGGTTATTGTCTGTTATTGTCTGCCATGCGCATGAAAAAAATGGTTGTGTTTGTATTAAATTATTTTTGTATTGGTTGTTGCCTGCCATGTACATGACAGAAATGGTTGTGTTTGTATTAAATTATTGGGTATTTTGTATTGGTTATTGTCTGACAGAAATGGTTAAAGTATTTGCCTATGTTGTCTGCCTTTATTGATGAGTAATTTGTTTGACAGGTTTAATTGATGACAATTTTAATGAGAATGAAGAAGAAATATGTCTGGCAGTGATGTGTCTGGTAGTGATGCATTTGAAAGTGATGTGTCTAATAGGATAAGAGTTAATTTAGATGGTTTAAACATGGATGGTATAGAAGTAGATGAACTGTGTGATAGTGATGATTCTGGGAGGTTAGATAGTGCACATAAATCTGATTCAGATGGCCAAAATTGGCCTGAGTTCAACCTAGCGAATGACATGAGTAATCCTAGACTTAATGTTAGAATGTTATTTAAGTCTAAAGACAGTCTAAAAGAAGTTGCCAAGCAGTATGGTAGGTTGAATAGTTATTTTATTAAGTTTCCCAAAAATGATTTAAAAAGGTTAAAGGCAGTCTGCAGTGAAAAATGTTCTTGGTTCATATGGGTTTCTAGGCTAAAACCCTAATGACCCTACTAACTAAACTTGGAAAATTAGGAGTTCAAACCCTAACCATACTTGTTCTAAAGTCTATAAAAATATGAATGTAACCTCAGCTTGGATAGGTGAACATTATAAAGAAAAATTCATTGCTGATCCTGATTATTCTTTGAAATCATTACAGTAAGATGTCAAAAGAGATTTGTGTTGTATAGTCTCATTAACCAAATGTAGGAGGGCTAAACTTAGGGTATTAGAATTAATTGAAGGAGCTCATAAGGCTCAATATGAGAAGATTTATGAGTATTTGTTGGAGGTTAGGACCCAAAATGAGGGAACAACAACAATCTGTTATCTGGATAACAAGTTGTTTCAAAGGATGTATGTCTGTCTGCAGGCATGCAAAGATGGCTATAGGGCTAGTTGTAGGAGGATAGTAGGTTTAGATGGATGTTTCTTAAAAGGCTACTATGGTGGCTACTTGCTTGCAACTGTTGGGATAAATGCAAATAATGGCATCTATCCTCTTGCATATGCTGCTGTCGAAAGTGAAAGCCAAGCATCGTGGCTTTGGTTTTTGGAGTTGATTGCAATAGACTTGGAAATTGTGAGCTCGTACCAAATATCTTTCATGTCTGACAAACAAAAGGTAAAACTCTATTTTTTTTATTTTTTATGTTGTTTCCATTTAGGGTTTAGGGTTTGTTAAAGATTTACTTTGGAAAGTTGCCAGAGCAAGCACTTCAAGGGATTTTGAGGATGCCATGGATGAACTGAGGAAAACCAATCAACATGTTTATGATTGGTTGAAGGAAAAGAACCCTACTCACTGGTCAATGTCTCACTTCTCAATTAGGAGCCATTCTGACATGTTGGTGATAATCTTTCTGAATCCTTTAACAAGGTAAACCCCTATGTTTTATGTTTCTTACTAATCATTAGCAATTCACTAATAATTTATGTTGTTTACTGACAGATGATACTAGAAGTAAGAATGAAACCTATTCTGACCATGATGAAAACAATAAGGACCAAGATTATGTTGCTTATTGTCAATAAGAAAGAAGAAGCTGACAAATGGAAAGGAATGTTGTGTCCAAAGATCAAGAAAAAATTAAATGTAAATATAAAAGATTCATTGAGGTAAAGTTACCATTTTTAATCTTTTTGATGCCTTTATTCTGACTTCATGTTGCTGGTCAGATGTTGTTTTAGTGAGTGTTTTTTAATATGCATGCAGTGATTATTGGTGCGTTGACTATTTTTTAATATGCATGCAATGAGTATTTTTTAATAATATGCATGTAGTGATTGTTGTTTTTGTGTGTGTGTGTGTGTGTGTGTGTGTGTGTGTGTGTGTGTGTGTGTGTGTGTGTGTCGTTGTTGGTGGGGCTGTCTGGACCACATTGTTTTAGTGATTATTTTTTAACCAAGAATAGTGACTTTTTTTAGGTGTGTTCCATCACATGCTGGTGGGGACAAGTATCAGGTTGAATATGGTCCAAGCAGCCAGCATATGGTGGACTTAGTTGAGAATTCCTGTTCCTGCAGGAATTGAGATCTCACTAGCATCCCTTGCATGTATGCATTGGCTGTGATTCATCTAAAAGATGAGTTCCCAGAGACCTATGTACAAACTTGGTACACCAAGCAAACCCAGCTTCAAATTTACTCCAACTTTATAAGGCCAGTAAGGGGTCCTAAACAATGGGCTTCTTTGTCAAACATGTTGCCAATACTGCCTCCTACACTAAGAAAGCCACTTGGCAGACCTATTAAGGTGAGAAGGAAAGAACCTGATGAACTACAAACAACAGAAAGGTTGAGCAAGAGAGGGGTGGGCATGAGGTGTAGTAAATGCAAAAGAATAGGCCACAATAAGAGGAGTTGCAAAAGGGAAGTTGGCCAAAACATTCCAGTAAGTCATTTGCCGTAAGTTAAGTTATAGTATATTTCTGTTTATGAATTTGTTTGACAGATTTCACTTGTTCTTGTAGGTCAAAAGACATAAAGTTGGTGTCCCAACTCAGCAACAGGTTACCCCAAATTAGCAAGATAGTACCTCAACTCAATAGGCTACCCCAACTCAATTACAAATTACCCAAACTCATCAACAAGCTGCCCTAAGAGAAAAGCTCCCATTTAAGAGAAAACCAACCACTGTTAGATGGATGCCTCCTACTCAAGAGTCATCCATGACAGACCGTTGATGATGATGTGAACAGACCTTATTTTGTTAACTTTTTGAAATTGTGTAAATTTGGCTACTACTGATTTATTAATTTAGACAGATAAATTTTTGTAAATTTGTCTATGATTGCTACTGTTGATAAACTTAGGCATATAGTCACTAATTTTTTTTGTAAATTTCCCTACAATTCACATCTGTTCAATTGTGTTGAATTGTAGGAAAATTCAGCAATATTTTTCCCCTCATTCCTATTGTAAACAGTTTGGCATTTTCACCTTAATATATGAGCATTGATCCATGCTATTTGTGTTATCTCTTCTCTTCTAACATATGAGCATTGAAAAAACAAATGTGTGAGAATTGAGAAATACAAATGTTTTTTTCCATCTATTATCTTTTTCTGATATATGAGTATTGAGAAATACAAATGAAATGAAGATTAAACATTCTTTCTAACTGTCGTAAGCAACAAAAATATTACAAAACAATTTGTAATAAACAAAAATATCCTATTTCAAGTCTTTGTAAACAACAACATGAGCTGGATAGCCATGTATACCAGCAGCAATGTATAACAACATAAGCAACAATATACCAGCAACCATATATACCAACATAAGCAACAATATACCAGCAACAATATTACAAAACATAAGCCGATTTTCAATGCTAACAACAACAACATAAGCTGATTTTTAAGGTTTAAAAAACAACAAAACAGTTACAAATACAAGCACCAAAAACTAGGTTCTTCTCTCCCTCCTCCTTGCATCCTTCAATGTCCTCACTTTTCTCAGAAGACCCAACAACATAATTTGTGAATGGGGCGTCAATGGTGGATCAAACCAGCTGAAAAATCAACATGGTTTTCGAAATCCACTGCCAAATTTCTTACACCTAAAAAACCTCCTACCTGGGTTGTCATTGGACCAAGACGTGTTTAATTTGGCTGGGTTTCCACAATAGCACACCGGAATCACTTTAGGCATATCTATTTTTCCTCTTCTCCTTCCTCTTCTTTTTTTTCTTCTCTTCTTCTTCTTTTTCTTTTTCTTTTTTTTAACCTTAAAATGTTGCTGGTAGGGCTGTTAAAGTGAGAGTAACCGATCAGCTGGACGGTTTTTTGACACCAATGACGCTGTCACCTGCCATGTCACTTTTCTGTGACGTTTGTGACGGAAAATGGAAAAAAGGACTGTTTTGTAACTTTTCGAAAGTTGAGTGACTGAAATGAAACCTAGATGACTGTTTTGTCAACTACCCCAAAGTTGGGTGACTGTTGGTGTAATTTACCCTTTTCATTTCTTTTTTTTCTATCCCATGCTTTTCCAATAAGGCAAGTAATACATTTGTGGGACATGCTGCCTTTTTTTTTCAGATTTAATATGGGTTTGGATAGATGGTATGTTTACTTACGGTTGGTGTAAAAACAACGGTGGTGGTGAGATTAAATACTGTAGCATGAGATAAAAAGTAAGCTAAATACACCGCATCACACCCCACCGCCCATCCAAACCCACTATTAGTTTTTATGGATTTTGATCACTGAAAATATTTTTGAATATTTCAATTATTATCCATTTTATTTTTTTATGTTTAGATTTAAATATTTGAATCTATTATATGATTTATATTTTAAAAATTTATTTTTTAAAATATTTATATTATTAAATATAATGTTGCTTGAATTAGACTGATTGATTGGATTAATTGAATCGATAATCGGTTAAAGTATTGGACCAATTAAAAGGGCTAGACTAATTATGTTAAAATTAAATGTCGATAATGACAATGAATCGCAAAGAAAGAAAAAAAAGTACACAGAATTTTACTTGGAAACCCTTTTGGGAAAAAAACCGCGGGCAGAGGAGAAGAAAATTTACTATGTCGAATTCGAATGATACAATAGGAGAGACGATTACGTCTATTTTTAGGTTTAAAAATCTTATTCCAATCAAAGTCAAATCGAAGTGATGCATTAAGATTAAAACACTTTATTCTAATCAACATCAAGTAGAGGAAGTAAACTTCTGTATGGATTTTACTTGTGCAGCCTGTACTGTACCTCGGGGACCTGAATATTTTGCTTATCGGGGATCTACGATGGGCTGCGGCCTTCGCCCTCGTAGATCTTCTATCTTGCCACTTGTATTTTATTTTAATAGGAATTCAAGTCACACAACTTCTAACAAATTGAGCTAAAAACATTGATTAAACTAGTTAACTTTATTTTTAATTTTTTTAATAATTTAATTAATCAAACCGAGAATCGTTGGTCTGACCGATTTAACCATCAATTCGATTCTGAAAACTTTGATTAAACATGGACATTTAACATATTTGAGTATCTTGTGTGGATAATCTATTTAATTTGAACTCGGATGCTAATACTCGAATTTAATGTAGATAATAAGCAAAATTCGAATTTTAAAGCGAATTTACGGATTCAAATTTTAAAATAAATACTAATATAAGGGAAGAGATTCATTTACACTAATATTGTTTTTGCTTTCTTAAATCCCTCTTGCTTTGGTCTTACGTTGATTGTATTAACATCCTTATTAACGTCTTTGGGTCTTGTTGTTGTGGTCTATAGCGTATAACTGTGGGGTTTGAATTCCACTTTCGGTGTATAGATGATATTTGATTATTATTTTTGTCTTAATTGGAATTTAAAATTGTACTCAATCACATAAGTTGATACTTTCGCATTAATATCATTAGCTTACGGTGACGTAACACTAATAATCAAAATCTCGTGATGGCATGTGACAACCTCTTAATATGTTACGTGGTGGACATAATTTTTTTTTAAATGAAAACTTAAAACATATATAAATTAATAAAAAATATAATTTTTTCATATTAAGAATGAACTTAAATAAATGATTGTCCAGATACATCTAAATTTGAACACCGATTTATCTAGATTAATTCTAGATGTATTTTTAGTAAGTTCATAAATTTTTTATTTTTATAAAGTATCTGGTTATTTATATTATTATTTAAAATTAAGAATATGTAAAATTTTAAAATTTTAAAATATATCAATTAATAAAATATAAAAACGCTTTTATATAATAAAAATAAAACCTAAATAAATAGTTGTCTAAATTTAAATGCATCCGAATAAATTAAGGAAAAGACTGTTGAGATTACATCCTATATTATGGCATCTTGACATTGTTCAATAATGTGAGACTATAAGATAGCTTGAATGTTGTGAATTCAAAAACTATAATCTCATTCCGAATATAAAATTACGAGCAATCTTGTAAAATTGACAAACCGAACGCCAATATTTTAAAGGAGAAGGACCCTACATATATTTTGATCCAATAATTTAAAAATGATGTAAAACTAACAAGTTTTACATTAGTGTAAATGGATCCCTCTTGCACTATAAAATTTTAAAATTTTAATTTTTAAAAAATATCTAAATTAATTAATTTTTATTAAAAAAAGAAAACACCTTTCAAATTTTTAATATATATTTTTATAAAAAAGTTATTTAAATTATAAAATGTGAAGAGTATATTAGGACATATATATAACGGTATATGGTCACCTTTCCGTGATCTATCCTGCGCTGTGATCAAATCTAAGAGCACAGAGGAAAGCTGATGTTTGGCGTTAGAGAAAGCATTGGCATTGCGGATGGGGCTCAAAGATCAAGGCACTGACCAATCGGCTGCTAGATTCTTGCGTTGCTTGTTGTGTGGTTCGTGGGTGGCTGGCTACTGCCTATTGGCTAATCCTTCAGTCAGATTTTTATGCATCTCCCTTGCTTTTTTCCATCAGTTACTAAATTAAAGTTATGTTTTCGTTTACTGCGTTTAACTGAAAAAATTATAATTTAATTATTATACTATTCAAAAAAATTTTATTTAAATTACTGAACTATTAAAATAGATGTTATATGATTTTTTGTTCTCATTACCTACATCAATTGAAAGCTCTTTTTTCTATTTCTTTTTTACAGTTCAAATTTTTTTATAAAACAACTTTAGACATCACGAATTTATAAACTAAAATTTAAACAATTTGTTCCTCTGATCTCCAACATTAATCGTCAGATTGACTTAAATATAAGATATGTTCTTTTACTCGTCGATGGATACTGATCCATTGTACCGATCATCACTTGGAGCTCGTTGGTGAAACTTTAAAAAAAACTTAATAGCCCAGTAACTTAAATAAAAATATTTGAATAGTTCAGTGACTTAAATGAAAATTTTCAAATAATTTAGTGACCAATAAAAAAATTCACCCATAATTTAATAACTAATAATATAATTTACCCTATTTTTAGTTTTTTTTACCTATTTCTTATTATTTAATTTTGGTTGATTTAATTGATGTCTACTAATTTATTGCTCTACTAAAAAATTCTTTGACTTGCATTTGGCTCACGGTGGGTTTGGATGCAATTAGTGTAAAAATAATAGTGGCGGTGAGATTAAATATTATAGCAATACCGTAGCGTGAGACAAAAAGTAAACTAAACAGCCGCATTACACTCAATCGTCCATTAAAGCCCATCCTCACACCCCTTCAAATAAATTACTACCAATTAATCCAATACAAACAAAGTTACCCTTGTGATTGGAAGCTTTAAAAGAACTTAGGAATTGTAATATTTAGTTTGATTATTATTTATAAATGTTTGGTTCAATTCATAAGAAAATATCATTATTTGAATGGTATCAAATTCTATATTTTATTTTATTTGTAAATAATTTTAAAGATTTTATATAATGAATAATATTTAGTACACTATCGGAGAATTTTAGACTCTATAAGTAGGATCAGTGGTTGACAAGTGTCCTATAAGAATATAGTAAAATATTAAAAAACATATGATAACTTTCTAGAGATATTTGTGAAATAAAAATATATATTATCAATGTACTAAATATTAACCCTTTATATCATATAAAAATGAATATTATGTATAAATTACTGGAAATAAATAATAATTTTCTAAAGTTATTAAGTATTTCAACAAATGGTTGGGTGTAATGATAAGACACATTACACTTTTAAAGGGAGAACGTATTCGAACCTTGAAGATAACATTGTTAAAAGGGATAGTCAGAAATCCCGAATATGAACCGTAAAACAGACATGCAGAATATAAAAAAATTAATATCACTAAAATTAATGTTGATTCACTTTCTTTAAAAAAAAATTAATGATTCTATTTCCGCTTTAGAAATTCAAATATACACGAATGAAAATAAAGAATGTTGTGGGGAAAAATAAAGGGAGGCCCATGACCATCTACTTTGCATGCAATCATAGGCTTGTTGGAAAATCTTACTTCACGCGTGGATTAGAGAAAATTAAATCATAATAGCTAATGTTGGTTGTATCGGATTAGTGATTAAATCCCATTTTCTGGTTTAATTATAATAAAATAAAAATTGAGTATTGTTGTTGTTGTAGAAAGATGTGGGTTTGAGTGCGCTAAAACGTATTATTCTCCTATTTATGGGTTGGGGAGAGGCTATGAGTAGTCATAGGCATTGTGTCAAAAAGAAAAGATCCTTTAATTATTAACCGAACCGAAATATATTGATGATGTTCATTTGTCTTGAAAGTTAACCGAATTAACCGAAAATTTAAGTCTTAAAACACTACATAATTAAAAACACTATATAATTAAGTTTGGTTAATTATCCGATTTTGAACCGAATTAATCGATAACCAGACTTCCAAAAAATCATTAACCGACCTCCGACAGAATTAGGTCAGTTAACCGAATTAGATCAGTTCGGTCGGTTAATTCGTTTTAACTGAAATTTGAACACACTTATGTAAATACCCATTGGTTGCCAATTCTAAAAATGAGTAAATCGGATTTTCTCAACAAAAATTATAAAAAAAGAAAAATCAAAACCATTTTCAAAAAATCAAAATAAAATTTAAAATATTTATAAAATTCTAAAATTTATATTTTAAAAATATAAAATTTAAAAATTCTAAAGAATATATATAAAAAAGTTAAAAGTTAAAATTTTAAAATTTTCTAAAATAATAATTTTGAGACCTAAATAAGTTAATTAATTATTCAAGTTACTTAAGTTGAATTTCATTTCACTCGACACGATTTGAAAAAAATTAAATTAAGTTAATATGATAAGATAAGATTCATTAACTTGAAAAATTTTTACTTGATTTGATCGAATAATCACTCTTACCGAGACGTATAAAACATTATCTTTAAAGATAATTCCCCCCACAATACAACAATCTCTTGTTATTTAATAAAGAAGGAGAAAAGCTAGTAGGATTTACAAAATTTGGGCCTAGATTGAAATTAGTGTAATGGGCCCAATATTTGTTATAAAATTTGTTACATTGGTTGTTATAGGCCCATTGGGCTCAGAGTTTTATTTAACGTACTGAAACCAAATTAAAAAAGATTTATTTTATTGGTTTTAAGTTTTGGTTGTTATAAAGCTAAAATTTAAATAATACAAATTTAACAGATGAAGAAACAAAAGGAAAGCGAAAGGGTATGAAATTATTATCAAAATAGGTGAGGCCAAAGGTTGGACTGTTGACCAAAAATAGTCAAAGGGGCTGAGCTCACTCACTGTGTTGTACGGAACGTGTCAAGAAGGTAGGCCTTTTACATGGCGACGTGGCATGGTTTGGAACAAATTGATAACCTATGCATATTTTGTCAAAATAATTTTTATTGAATTTTTAAATTTTTTTATCATCAATTTTTGTTTTTCTTAAATTATTTTTTCAATATATTTAATGAAAGTATCGTTAAAAATGTTATCAAAGATGACGTGGAATTTTATATATGGAATATATTTTTAATGAGATGTAATTTATTATTTAAATAATCTTATAAGATAATAACATCTGAAAAATAATAAAATAAATAATACATGAGATTTTTAAAAATAACTCAAAAATAAACATAATTATCTAAAAAATTAATTCAATAGAAAAACCTCTTAGTAAACAAACGTATGAAAAATTAAAACCTTTTGAAAAGAAAGATTGAAACATTGAATTTATTCATTAAATCTGTTAGAAATAGTAGTTTGAAAAAAAATCAAAAGTTGATAGCATAAAAAGCTCAAAAATACAATTAAGATCATTTTGACAAAACATACAAACGTTAGTGATCAAATTTATAATTTAGTCAATTTAAAATTCCCCTACCCTTTTTAATATTGAAATTGGGGCAATAGCTCTTCTATGGCACGCTCCAGGTGCTCGTGGAAAGGTATTGTAAAAGTTTTTGTAGTAGGAGTTAAATTATATTTTACCTTTTTTTATTAACAAAATAGGTAAAGTGGTTCTTATATGTTAGATTAAAGAGCAAATTAGTCCTTTTGGTTAAAAATTCCATCAATTTCTACATTAAAAATTGATCCTTGTATGTCAGAATGAGGTACATATAGTTATCTGGTTATTTTGTCAACCACATCGCTTTTAACAATGAAAATTTATGAAATTATCGGTTTATCTTTTGATCTAATATACAAAGATAAATTTATTCATTTTTAAATAATACAATGAAATCTCTATAATATTTTTACCATGCACATCAAGTGTTTGTACTTTTGTTTAGGTGAAATTTCCTTTAGAAATAATAATAATAAAAAGAACCATGGTTGTTGTTGGGCAAAATACCAAAAAAAGTAATTTTTTTAAAAATTTACCGAAATGGGCCCGGTATTTTATTATTTACCGGAATGGACCCTTTTCCCCGAAATCACGTCCACGTCAGTGCGATGTCGAGTATGTTAGAAATCACGGCCACGTCGGTAGCGCTTTGTCGACATGGCAACAAATCGCGTCCTCTCGAGCGCGATTTGTGTCCACGCCAACAAAAAGCTACCGATGTGGCCGTGATTTCGCCGTGTCTCCTACGTTAGGGTTTTTGGAGAAAAAAGTAAACAAATAAGGGACTAGGGTTAAAGGTTTCGTAATTAAATTAATTAAAATTTATTCAAAATTGAATTATGTTTCGTGTTTATGGGTTTTTAAGATAAAATCAAAGCAGGATGATTTATCAGAAGGATTTTTGAAGTCGCGCCCACGTTTATGCGCTTTTTCTACAGTAGGTCCTGGAAAAATAATTTCGACTTGACGTTTCTGAGCAAATAGTTTAAAAAACGCTTCAAGCAGGATGCTTTGTGAGAAGAATTTGTGAAATTGCGCCCTCGTGGTCACGCTTTTACTACAGTTGGTCCTGTAAGAAATAATTTCAAGTTGACGTTTTTGAGCAAATAGTTTAAAAAACGTTTCAAGCAGGATGCTTTATAAGAAGAATTTGTGAAGTCGCGCCCACGTGGACGCGCTTTTGCTACAGTAGGTCCTGAAAAAATAATTTTGAGTTGACGTTTCCGAACAAATAGTATAAAACAACGTTGCAAACAACATGCTATTTGAGAAGAATTTGTGAAATCGCGCCCTCGTGGACGCGCTTTTGCTACAGTTGGTCCTGGAAAAATAATTTCGACTTGACGTTTCTAAGCAAATAGTATAAAATCGCTTCTAGCAGGATGTTTTATGAGAAGAATTTGTGAAATCGCGCCCACGTGGACGCGCTTTTGCTACAGTAACATGTTTGGGCTGAGGTTATAAATGAGGCAAAAAATATTCTAAGATTGCATAAGTCACAGCAGAAACAATTTAGAGAGGCTAAGAAGGTTAGAGTTTCAAATATGAGTGAACGTATTAGTGCTGTTATTTACTACGATGATGAGGTTAGCCACACCGAGAATGGTGTTGTTTTTTTGTCGGAGAATACGGTGCAACTGGTTTTTAACCAGAACATAGATTTGACAGAACTTTGTAAAAGAATTAGGCGTAAAATTTTTGGAACGACGCCAATGAAAGTTCTGTCTATTACGTATCGATTCTATTCCTCTGTTGATCCGGGGACATATGACTCATTCGACATAAAATGTGCTCGTAGCTTGGAGGCAATGGTGCAGACTCATCTTACTGGTGGAGTACATTATATTGAGTTATATATACAATTTACATCGCCAAATGATGTACTTGCGACCGGTGTTCGAGATGTTTACACGACCTCTGGCCGACATTTGGTTAGAGGGTTAGAAAACACAGAACAACCCATGTTTAGTAGCGGTGTTGAATGCACATCCCCCGCAAGACACTCTGTCGATGGATGAGACATGTACGTCGGTGGCTCGATGTTTGATGCTGGAAATACGTACTGGGGAACGACATCAAGATCTAGTGGTTGGCAATCTACATCCAATTGGAGACGTTATGAAATGCCCAGAAGAAGGATGATGTATTCTCTACGACGTTAACCGGTGAGGGGACCTTATACGCTGCAGATGATTGTGGGTTAGAAGATGACTCCGATGTAGATCCACCTCGAGAGCCCGGGCCCGATGGTACAGAAGTTGGCTTATTTTCTTAACTGCAGCCTATTCCAACAGAACCTGAAGTTGCTGAAAGAAGTTCAGACGAAGAAGAAAATCCACGATTCAGAGCATACTCACCTCCAGCCCATATGCATAATGTCGATCTGTCTGCAGATGATGCGTTAGAGTTTCCAGATCTACCACACCAGTTGCGTGATCGTACAAGTTAAAGGCTAGATTTGGGTGAATTTAAAGTTGGTAATTAGTTTACCAACAAGGATAGTTTTATTGTGCTTTGAAACAACATAGCAACAAAAACGGCGTTAACTACCACGTTGTTAAATTCAAATCCGATAAGTTTGAGGCGAAGTGTGCGGTGCAAGGTGGCACATGTTCATGGAAAATCTACGCTTCGTTAAGGAAATGGACAGGGTTGTGAGAGATTAAAAAGTACAACGGTCTACATACATGTGCTGCAGGTACAGTATTGATGGTATCTGAATAATACTTTTATTATGTAATGTTGCATTATTTAATGTACTCCGTTTATAGGTGTTTTACAAGATCATCCGAAGATGGATTCAGCTATGTTAGCTAGCTTGATATTGCCCACGGTAAAAGCAGATTCAGGACTTCAGTGCCGGTGTTAATTGCCAATATCTGTAGCTAAATGGGGTACACGCCATCTTACCGCAAGGCTTGGATAGCTAAGCAAAAGGCGTTGGAGAAGATGTATAGTGGGTGAGACGCCTCATATAATGAAATATGGCAGTGATGTCAAGTGCTAGAGAGATACGTCCCAGGTGCTATCACAGACCTTGAAACGAAACATGCGTACTACAGCGGCCGATTGCTACGTGGATGCCAAGTGTTCGAACGCCTGTTTTGGACCTTTAAGCAATGTCAAGACGCATTTTTATACTGCAAGCCATTGGTACAAATTGACGGTACCTTTATGTTTGGTAGGTATACTCATCGGCTATTGCTTGCAGTGGCACAGGATGGCGGTGGGAGAATTCTTCCAATTGTATTTACAATAACACCGGGGGAGTCGTCTGATGACTGAGATTTCTTTCTCTCTAGGTTAAGGAGGTATGTGTGCTCCAAACTAGATATCTGTGTTATTTCAAATCGGGGCGCCGGTATACTAGCTGTATTTGATCGATAGGGAAGCTTATGGCAGCGCACACACCATCAATATTGCCTAAGACACGTTGCTTCCAACTACTACAGGCAATATCCATCTAAGAGTGAACAACGACAAGTGACCAACATGAGTATTTAGTCTATATCTGTGTTATTTCGTTTCTCAATTTGAATTAGTTTTATTGGTAGAAATGGTATGTAATATTTTCTATGAACTTATATTGGCAGGGTATGAAATAAATAAAGACCGTTTTTACGAGATGTTGGTAACTTTACGTTCAATTAACGGAGAAGGGGTGGACTACCTTTGTAACATACGTTTCGAACAGTGGGCACAAGCATACGATGACGACTTACGATATGGCCATATGACGTTAAACCTGGCTGAATGCATAAATTCTGTTCTTAAAGGAACACATCATCTACCGATAACATTGATTGTATAAGAGATATATTTTTATTTGGCGGCGCTATTTCCAAAGCGAGCAGCAAGTTATGCAGGCCAGATGCAGGTAGGACATGTATAGTGCAGTAAGGTAGTTCAAGAAATTAACAAGGCCAAGGCGCGGGCAAACACCATGCACACAGTGTGTCATGATCGAGACAACTTATGGTTTCGCGTGACAGAGTTTGATAGACCGCACCAAGGTTGTTGGCGGGCAATATCGTGTACACTTGCGAAATAGGACTTGCAATTGTGGGATGTTTGATGCACTTCGTTATCCATGAGCTCATGTTATTGCAGCTTGTTAGAATCTCCGTCTGGATCTGATAAGTTATGTGGACGATGTGTACAAATTAGAAAACATGTACAACTTCTGGAGACACATTTTCCCACCGGTCCCAGATGAATGTAAGTGGCTGGCCATATCTCTTACTCCTTTTAAGCTGTTGCCGGATAGAGAATTGCATCGTAAACTGAAGGGTCGACATTGCTCGACTAGAATACGTAACAATATGGATATCTGAGAAACAGCCAGTCAACATAAGTTGTGCGGATGGTGTAAGAATCCAGTCCATACAAGTCGATCATGCCCTAATCGCTATAGTTGAATGTAATTTTTAAAAAATTATATTTTTTTCAATTATTAACTAATAATTGTATTAATTGTTAGTAAAATTATCAAATTATATCAAATTATTAATTGTTACTACCAGTCAAAACATTTTTCCAAATCTAACATTATGTGAATATAAAATTATTAACTGATAATTGTATTAATGTTAGTAAAATTATCAAATTATATTTAAGTTAAGGGTTTAGGGTTTTTAGATTAACGGTCTAGGGTTTTAAAGTTAAGGTTTAGGGTTTTTGGGTTAAGGGTTAGGGTTTTTAGGTTAAGAGTTTAGGGTTTTTAATTTAAGGGTTAGGGTTTTTAAGTTAAAAGTTTAGGGTTTTTAGGTTAATAGTCTAGGGTTTTAGAGTGAAGGTTTAGGGTTTTAAGTTAGGGGTTAGGGTTTTTAGGTTAAAGGTTTAGGGTTTTTAATTTAAGGGTTAAAGTTTTTAAGTTAAGAGTTTAGGGTCTTAAGTTAAGGGTTTAGGGTTTTAAAGTTAAAATTTAGGGTTTTAGGTTAAGGGTTAGAGTTTTTAGGGTTTAGAGTTTAAAGTTTAAGGTTTTTAATTAAGGGTTAAGATTTTTAAGTTAAGGGTTTAAATTTTTTTAGGCCAATGATTTAGGGTTTTAAAGTTAAGGTTTAGGGTTTTCAGGTTAAGGGTTAGGGTTTTTAGGTTAAGGGTTTATGGTTTTTAATTTAAGGGTTAGTGTTATTAAGTTAAGGGTTTAAGGTTTTTAAATTAAGGGTTTAGGGTTTTAAAGTTAAAGTTTAGGGTTTTTAGGTTAGGGGTTAGAGTTTTTAGGTTAAGGGTTTATGGTTTTTAATTTAAGGGCTATCGTTCTTAAGTTAAGGGTTTAGGGTTTTTAGGTTAAGGGTTTAGGGTTTTAAAGTTAAGGTTTAAGGTTTTCAGGTTAAGGGTTAGGGTTTTTATGTTAAGGGTTTAAGGTTTTTAATTTAAGTGTTAGGGTTCTTAAGTTAAAGGTTTAGGGTTTTTAAGTTAAGGGTCTAGGGTTTTAAAATTAAGGTTTAGGGTTTTTATGTTAGGGTTTTTAATTTAAGGGTTTATGGTTTTTAATTTAAGGGTTATGGTTCTTAAGTTAAGGGTTTAGAGTTTAGGGTTTTAGGTTAAGGGTCTAGGGTTTTAAAGTTAAGGGTTTAGGGTTTTTAATTTAAGGGTTTAGGGTTTTTAATTTAAGGGTTAGTGTTTTTGATTGAAGAGTTTAGGGTGTTTTAGGTTAAGGGTTTAGGGTTTTAAAATTAAGAGTTAGGGTTTTAGGTTAATAGGTTAGAGTTTTAAAGTTTAGGGTTAGGGTTTTAGGTTTAGGGTTTAGGGTTTTAAAGTTAAGAGTTAGTGTTTTTAGGTTAAGGGGTTAGGGGTTTTAAGTTAAGGGTTAGGGTGATGGTTTTTAGGTTATGGGTTTAAGGTTTGTCAATTAAATTATGCATTGAATTATAATTTATAAATTGATAAAATTTTAATAAGTTAAGGGTTTAGGGTTTTTAAGTAATAACTCAAAAAAATTTCTATTTTATTACATAAAAAATATCAAAATATTTAAAATATTTATACAAATAAATTTAAATACAAAAATCAATGTCTGTGCCAGCGGGATTCAGTGCACATGGCGGCCGTCGACGGTTACGTGCTAGATTCCTCATTTGTCCAGCTTCTGGCGGCGGTTGTAGCTCTTCCGGCGGGGATTTTGGTTCTTCCAGTAGGGCATCTGGTTGTTGGAGTTGGGACGATGAGCCACATTGATAGAATTGTGAATGTGGAGGTGTTTGCATCACCAACGGCGACGGTGTTTGAAACTCATACGGTGGTGGGGATTGGTAAAAAGAAGAGCTTCCCGACGGCCACTCTTGCGATCCCTCGTGCGTCGCTGGCCTATACATCGGCGGTCCACTCGGCGTAACAGGAAATGGAGCTGAACCGGGCTATTGGCTCCAACCTGCCATAGGACTCGAAAAAGGAAACATATAAGGGTTAGGATACATAAAAGGGCTAGGAAACGTACCTGGCATCATCTGAAAAGGCGGTTGCGGGTATCATCGGTTGAACTGTTAGGTCGGGTGACTGTGTCGGTGCTCTCGTTGGGCCGGGTGAATGTCTGGGCGTCGTTGAGGGGCCAGCGTCGTCGTCCTGTCGTCTTGGATTTAAAGGACTGCGTCTTTCCCTTTGGACACATAATTGCCGCTGCCTCTCCTCTGGCGATAGTAAATACGGCTTGCCATGGATCCTAAACCATGGCATGTATTCCGACACGCATGCTAACTCCGGAACGATGATCGGTTCCATACTAGGTATATAGTCATATCGATCTTCCCACATTTGGATGTACTCGGACCAGAATCTCGGCCAATCCGTATTCAATTACCGAAGGTAGATTTTGTGGTGATCGTTAACATCTCAGGTTCCACGAGAATCGGTTGTCTACATCCAAATTACCGTAACACCCTGTCTGACTGGTGCATCTCTACGGTCGCGTAGTTGATCAACGCGACTTTCGCGTGACAAGCGTTTGGATTTTGTAAGAACTCTTCCAGATTACTGCCCGAATTGCCGGATCCTCGTATGGTGTCCATTGAAACTATATGAACATGATAGAAATATTAGTTATATACATAATACTAAATACTAAATGCTAAATACTAAATACTAAATACTAAATACTAATCGACTAGCGAATGATGGAAATATCAATTTTATTTAATACTTACATGTGCTTCCGACTGTTGGTCTAATAGAAGCCGTATATCTTCAAGAGAGGTAGGTAATCGAGCATGACTTTCCGGATGGTTCCACCTAATTAAATAAATTTTTAGCATACTTTTATTTTTAAAAATCTACGTAATAATTGTAAAATCTAATATAAAATTTACCTCGTTATCAGTGGGAATGTATATGGGTGGTCCACTCGAGGACGTAGAAATGGAAAGCAAAACCGTGCCCATGACTGTAGTAGGGACAGACAACCTCCGATTTTTACTTTCCTCGGTTGCGTCGCCCCGCACATCTCTCTATATAACGTTGCCAAGACGGCAGATCCCTAACTTAATTCACCAGCTGCTCTAAAATCAACGAGTTTTAGCAGCCATCTTAGATGTACGCGGCTCCGTGACAAGTCGGGCATCAGATAACCTCCAATTAACTGAAGAATGTATGCTCGAGCATATCATATTCTTTCTATTTCAGTTGAATCTTCATCCGGATCCGGGAATGTGTCTCGTAACCAGTCCATCTCGATCTTACCTCCCTCCATTTTCTCCGGAATAGCGCCCAAAAGTTCCTAGCACACCGCAGCCACCGGCAATCCCAATTGCAGACTGATATCTTCCAAAGTGATAGTGCACTCTCCACATAGAAGATGGAATGTGTGCGTCTCGGGTCTCCACCTCTCGATCAACGCACTGATTAGTTTCGGGTCCACCTTGCATCTCCGGCCTACCATGGCCACGTGCCAAAAACCCACTTCCCGTAGGTAGTTCTCTACCAACGGTGGTGGAGGAGCATGCATATTCCGGATATTGCATTCCAATATCCGATTTACAGACTTTTATAACAAATAATAAATTAATAATTATCTAAAAATACATAAATAAAAAATTCTTAAATAATATTTAAAAATTAAATTTAACGCTTACCATTTTCATTTGTTCCACCGATATGTGATGCTTATCAAGACGAGTAAATTCTCCGGCCATTGCTGAAATCGTACAAATTTTTACGGTTTAAAAAAAATTTAAAAAAATAAAAATTATTTAAAAATAGGGATTTAAGAGAATTTAAGAGGAACTTGAGAGCAAATTGAAAATAAATATGGATTTGAGAGAAATTTTGAAGGAATTTGAGAGCAAATTGAGAGGAAATTTAGAAGAAATTGAGAGGAAATTTGAGAGACGATTAGTTTGTGAAAAAAAAAGGGTGGGGTATTTATAGTTTTTTTTTGACCGTTGAGGGGGGTAACGATCAATTTTTTGACCGTTTACCTTTTTCACGTGAGGGCAAATCGCGACCACGTCAACAAGACTTTCTTGATGTGGACACAAATCGCGTCCTCTGAAGCGCGATTTGTTGCCATGTCGACAAAAGCTACCGACGTGGTCGCGATTTGTTCGGCATCGCATACTCGACATCGCACTGACGTGGATGCGATTTCGGGGAAAAGGGTCCATTCCAGTAAATAATAAAATATCGTGCCCATTTCGGTAAATTTTAAAAAAAAATAGGCTTTTTTTAGTAATTTGCCCGTTGTTGTTGACATAGGTACAATTAAATTAATAGATATTTGGTGAAAATTTACATAATAGATATATTTATTAAAATTTATTTAAAAAGTTCAATCAATGTTTTGGTTATACGGATAAAGTTAACTGTTTTTCATATATGATGTTATGAGTTTAGATCTCATTCTAATCAAATTTTTATCAATTTATTATATAGAAAACAAAAACATCCTCATTTGAAATATAACTTAATTTATATATGAGAGGATATTTTAATGTTTTTATAATTTAGTTAGTGTCTAATTTATTTGTGACACCAATTAAAAAAAGAGTATAGATTAATTAAATTTAAATATAGCAAAATATTTTACTTATTTTAAATATTAAAAGTAAATTCTTTAAAAGATTTTAGTTAAAGATAGAAGATATTTAAAAGATTAAAATATGCTAAAAATCCTTATATTTTCATAAAATTAAAATTTAGTCCCTGGAAAGGGTTTTGAGAAAAAAAAAAACTATGAAGAGTTCCGTTAAGACAAGCAAAATTTAACTGAGGTGAAGACAAAATTATTAAATGCCAAAAATCAGGCCACAGATTTTTTTATTTTTTAAATTAAGTGATATTTGCAAAGCAATCTAAATGGGGAGCCCACATATTACACCTGCGAGGGGGGAGCGTGGAACAATGACAACCCGGAAAATCATGCTTTACCTAAATCAATTTTATTATATATATTATAAAAATTTATAAAACAGATTAAAGTCTAAATTGATGTCTAATTTTAAAATAATCCATATTTTATATATGCTTTAATATTTACATTTAGCGACGATGATATTGTGAAGGTAAGAAAATGTGCGTTTGAGTGCGTTGAAGCATATTATCCTTTTATTTAAAGAATGATATTTGATACATAGGTCATGAAGAAATTGATAAGTATTATAAACGGGTATAATAATTAAAAATAAATATTTAAAAATAATAATTTTTTTGTTTAAAAAATCCGTACTTAAAAAATAAGCAAAAGAAAAAACAAAATTATATATTTGAAAGAAAAGAAGAACAAAATTATTAAGAAACACTACCCGCCAACCCCACCATTGTCTCTATCTATTGTCTACTACTACCTGAGGAAATTTCCTTATTTCATTCAAAATATTTTTACTTTCTTTTTTCTGGTTGTTGATGATCAGAGAAGAACAAAAGGAGATTAAGTTTTTTATTTGTTGTACTTGAGAAAAAAAAATGTTGGGTTCTTCTTCTTCTTCTTCAAAGGGAGGAGGGAACAACAACTGTGACTATTCATTTAAGATATTATTGATTGGTGATTCTGGAGTTGGCAAAAGTAGTTTACTTGTTACTTTCATCTCTAACTTTGTTCATGATCTTTCTCCCACCATAGGTAACTCCTCTACTCTCTCTTTCGACTCCTTTATTTTGTATTTTTTGCCATCATTTTGTATTTTGCTTGTTGGTTTTTGCCTTTGGAATTCACACCCAGATTTTGCTTTGAATTTTTCAAAACTTTTTTGACAATAATTTTAGAAAGGGTTGTTTTTATGTATTGGGTTGGGAAAGGATTGAGGAGAAGGGATTAAAAGGAATACTTTTTTTTGTTTTTCAATTGTTTAGGGAGTTAAGATGAGGGAAAAACAATGAACCAACCAACTTCCTTTCATTTAAGCTAAAATTCTTTCCAAGTAGTTATGTTAATTGTTAAGTTTAGCCTTATATTATTCAGGAAATAGGTTCAATGGTTTAGGTTTCATCATTTTCGAATGGACTAAACAGAAATTTCTTCATTTTTTGGGGGGCCAAAGTGCAATTTTACCGTATATTAACTTAAATTTTCATTATCTATAAAAGGACTAAATTGCATAATTTTTATTTTGGGGAATTCGTCCCTGGCTCTAGCTTAATTAGCAATGATGGAACAGTGAACAGATAATAGCATAGGCAACTGTAAATTTGTAACTGAGTAGATAATTGTAAATTTTAGGCATGGAAATTAATTCAATTATCCTTGGAGCAAATTTTTGCACTTAGGTTTGGACTCTGGGGCCCCTTCTTTGTAGTAGCAGAAAAAAGGTTTGAAAGGAAATGCATGGCTTGGTAGTGGTAAGAGGAAACTAACATGGGAAAAGCAATGCCTTTTCTTTGTATTTTGTGTTCATCATCTTGTCCCATGCATTAGAAATATCTCTGTTTCTATGTTCAGCTTTTATGTCATATTTTTATTGAGTTCTTTTGAATGTTTTCAAGGGGTGGATTTCAAAATCAAGATGGTCACAATTGGTGGGAAAAGATTGAAACTTACAATCTGGGACACAGGTAAAATTGATACGATAAAGCCAACACTTTGCAACTAGTTCTTACTTGGACCTATATTTTTTCTGCTGTTTCCCTTGTGTATCTTGTTAGTTGCACGGGTGTTTTGCATGCGATAGGCTTGGAGTTGATGCTACTGATTTGTTTTGCTGAACTCCTCTGGAGTCTTCATTGAGAGAAAGAAAGTGGGGTTTGTAATGGTTTCGTCCTTGTTAGAACACGGAATAAAGGTTTAAGAATGTGTTTGAGTATTTACTTTCGGAAGTTAAGGCCGAATATATTGCTGAATGATACTAGTAGGATAGCAAATGCCCCTTAAAGAGTGATAAAATCTAATGAATGCTTCTAAGGTGGCCAAAGAAAGCTTATTAAGTTGCATGAAAAAGGACATCCAGGCCTACAATTTCTGAAACTGATGTACTTGTTATCCAGTGAAAGAGCAAGCATACCATCCCCTAAAATATGCAGTCATCAATGCTATCTTCACTCCCATGAGCAGAAGATCAGTCCCGTATGCTTCAGCAGTAATTGCATCGGGATTATTGCATCCTCACAACATTTACAGCAGTACCAAAATTTATTTTCTTCCCGATAACAAGTACAACAGTTATTGTGGTATTGTGGTAGCTGTAAAAGTAAATATTGGCCAAAAAGTTAGTGGAAAGCATGCCCGTGACAAGATAGACCAGAAGAATTTTGGTTTAATATAACTGGAAACATATAGCTGGAAGTGTCAGTAGCTTATTATACAACCAAGTACCTTCTAGTGGGTTCTCAAACACATTGGACCTTTTTATGTTAACAGGGATCTGCATGTAGGATGTCATTGACATTATGAGAAGAATTATAACTGAATGCTTATCGGGACTCCTCAACTAGGACTTGTGGTGTATATTTTCTTAGAAACTTCAAACAGTCATATATATGGATATGGATATGTGTGTGCGTGTGCGTGTGCGCTTATATGTACATACTTATCATTTTCTCAAGTACTAAAGTCAAACTTTTTGAATTCACAATGATGGTTGATGCTAGAATTGGATCAACCTATTATGATATATTTGCTAGCCATGGAAGCAAAAGAGTTCCTAAAGTTTGTTTACTGATGTACTATAATCATATGCACTGTTAATTTGCTTCTGTGGCATTAATTTACATTTTCCTTTTGAGTGGGGTGTTTCATTGTTGTCGGTCTATCATAACAATCTATGTGAAGTTGCATACAATATGAATAGTTGGGTTCTCAGTCTTTGGGGAAAAAAAAGGTGTGATTGCAAGAAGCTCCATTTTCATATCCTTGATCATTTCTAGCACAAATGGATTTTGTTTTAAGCATTATTTGCTGTTTAACCATTAGTGAAGTCAAAAGCATGATTGAAAATTATTAATAGCATAACCAGGAGCCCATAATAGCAGAAGCTTAGCCTTTAAGCTCGAATATATCTTCCGTACTTTCCATTAGAAGAAAAAGAATCATCTGACATGATCCTTGTTGTTCGGTATAATTTTATTTCTTAGAGTAACCTAATGATGGAGAAGTTCTTCCAGATTTTGTTCTACATCACTTCTTTTGCTACGGAATCAGAGCTCGCAACTTACGTGCACCTAGTTCTCGTTTTAATTGTATCTTTTACCTATTGCAGCTGGTCAGGAGAGATTCGGAACATTAACTAGCTCGTACTATAGGGGTGCACACGGGATTATCCTTGGTATGTCCTTGCAAATTTAAAACATTTAGTCCTGAATATTTGTTACTGATTTTATTTTGCTGAATATATGTCAATGGATGATACTTCGTAGTTTATGCATTGGGCAAACTACAAGAACTTTGAACTATTCTTTATGTGGTATTTGTCATTACGAATATGCATGCCGGGGATCTTTAATCATCATATGGTCGAAATAGATGTATTACTAATATTTGTGAGGGCTATTATGATGCCATTGCTGCTTGCATAGCTAAATTACGGGAACTTAAACCCTTTTTTCTTTGTTATTTTGAAGTATATGACGTGACTCGGCGTGAAACCTTCACCAACTTATCTGAAGTTTGGGCAAAGGAAGTCGAGCTCTACTCCACTAATCAAGAGTGTATCAAAGTTCTGGTTGGCAACAAAGTTGACAGGGTAAGCCCTATAAAATTGTTAATCATCGGAATAAGGCAGTGCTTGGTTATTCTTTTACTAGGTAAAAGATGCTTAATCGAATATATATCTTGTTCTTATGAAAAAGAAATGTGCCATTTTCAGGACAGTGAAAGGGCTGTAACTCAAGAAGAGGGTATGGCTCTTGCGCAGCAGCTTAAATGTTCTTTTCTCGAATGCAGTGCTAGAACCAGAGCAAATGTGCATCAATGCTTTAAAGATCTCGTTTTAAAGGTAATTACCTGATGAAGAACTATTATATACGATGATGCTCACCGAGCAATTTCGAGTCCATGTTGGAAGCTTGGTTGTGACCTATGCTAATGCATTCTATCGGTTCACAGATTCTCGAGGTACCTACTTTATTGGAGAAAGGATCGACTGCGGTCAAGAAACAGATTTTGCAGCAGAAACAAGTACGGAAACCACCCGAAAGCAATACCTGCTGCTTTCAATGAACATTCTTCAACACTGGAGGTATAATCATACACAATAATGTTACACCACTACATATAGAAAGTTCCACAACAGATGTTAATAGTCGCAACAAAGTTATTCCCGGACGCACCGATCGGACATCCGATCGTATGTTATAGATATAAAGATAGTTTCGTCGGAGACATCTTCATTTCTTCATTCGTAATTTTTCAAAATATAGGGAGATGAGGTTTCATCTTAGGTTAAGGTAAATTTTTGTTTTACCAAATGTTTTTTTATTGTCTTATGCTTATTATTATCATTATTTTTGAAAATTAATGTTTGTTTGAGAATTTTCAAGGAGTGTTTGTGTGAGGGTTTATTAGAGAATTTACATTAAAAAGAAGATTACGTATAATCTTTCAATATTGTATATTATATATAATTTTTAAGTTCATCATCTACCCCACACGACTCACATTCATTAAATATTTATTTATTTATTTATTTTTATACCATATTTAGAGATGGGGTAACATGGTTCGGATTTATGCCAAAGTAATCAACTAATTTGTCAAATTTTAATTTAAAATAGTATGGTTAAAAGATTATAGTCCATATATGGGTATTGTCTATTTTTTCATATTATGCCCCTTATCCTATCTTGGAGATGAAAGTGGAGAGAATGTTTGTTATATAAAGTAAGAGCTTGATATGAATATCTCTCGTCCTATCCCTTAGGATTAGTAATAGGGCTTGCTCACGAAGTTATTTCATGCTTCACTTGTCTATTTTTAGAATTTACAAATTTTTGAATAAAAGTATTGAGTTATTTGTTTTGGAGATATTTGTACGAGTTAGAGCCTGAAACATGAAAATCAATTGAGTTAAAGGTGAAAGACTTAAAAGAATGTTTACTTGAGGATCAAGTAAAGACATTGGATTATAGCGAGGCTCTTATGGAATTATGTCGAGATAATCTTATGTCGAATTTTAGTTTTACTTTATAGAAAAGTGATTAGACTATGACTTTTATGTAAGCAAAACTTAAGTATTATCTAAGTTAAAGATATTCCAAGAGATCGAGAGAGCACAAATTTATTCAAGTTAGAAACGTTTTATATATGCATTGTTTTTATAAGCAATCAAGAGAATATCTTGTATTGCAAAACTGAACTTTTGAGGGGAAGCTTAGTGGCGAGTGATCTAGTCTTTATACAACGGTAAAATTGCTAAATTGGCGAGAGTTAACTCGATGTTAGGATATAAATCATTGGTTGTACTATGAGAAAAATAGTGGATTATTGCTCTGGGTAAGACCCAGAAGACGTATACTGAGATCAAACTACATAAATAATCTTGATATTTATCTTTATATTTATACATTTTTAGTTTTGTGGTTAAAACTGTGGCCATAGTTCCAAGCACTATTTTAATTAATATTTTATTTGCTAAGCAAGTACCCTCGTTTTTACCGGACTTATAAAACCTTGATAGGAAGTGGTTTAATGACGACTTTTGCAATAATGTGCAGAGTTGGTAGGAAAGTTATGGAGAGTCTTATTGGAATAGGAAGGGACCTTCAAGTGGACTCTGATTGGACTTGACGCTGAGGCTTGACTTGTTGGTGGCCCATGTGAGAATTGAGGAGCACATAAGAATCTTTAATCGAGGGAATCCTATTTTAGGCGAGCTAATGATTGACCTGATGAGGGTTGGTTCCATAGTTTTTCCTCTCTTATATGTATTATAGTTTTTATAGTGACAAAGTTTTCAGATTTGGGTCGTTAGTCGAATCGATTAGGATATCAATTTTTAATTTGATTGGTTCGTCTAATTTATTTAAATAAATTATTACAAATAAAAAAATCGATTCATGAGTTAACTATTTTAACCCCTTTGTTTTAATCGATATTTTATTGATTTCTACTTTAATTGATCCGATTGATAAGTCCAGTTTAATTATAAAAACATTGTAAAAGACAATGTTGAAATGTTTTTCTAAAAAGTAATTCAAGAATTGTTGATTCAACTAAACCGTCCATTTAAAATATTTAAATTCTAAAATATTTTCGTAAACATTTGTAATTTTGATGATTTTTGATCAAAGATACATAATAAATTCAAACATTATCCATTGAAAACTAAAACACATAAACAGAACAGAATAATTTATTTTTGAAAAAAATATTAATTTGATAACAGCAAACAAAATATATAATATCAAATTATTTAACAATTGTACATGCATGGTTGTCTCTTATTCCTAGTGTACTAATGTAATTATATGTTAGATGTATAGCGTGTTGGCCTATTAGCTCAGTTGGTTAGAGCGTCGTGCTAATAACGCGAAGGTCGCAGGTTCGAAACCTGCATGGGCCATTTTTTACATTCCAGAGCTCCGTTTAAGGCCGGGCTCTGGTTGCACGCAAATCCAATCTATACTTTTTGAAGTTCGTCTATTTTTGTTTCATAATGGTTTTTTTTTTTTTTAAATTTTATTTTTTCAAATTCTCATTAAACATTTGACAACTTTTAATAACCTCAATTAGACTCTTCAAATATTTGCGTAAATTTTAATTAAACTTTTAAATTTCTTGAATATTTTAATTAAATCTATCAAAATTTTTAAAATTATTATTAAAATTCTCAAACTCTTAAAATTTAATGTGAAGATCCATCAGTGAGTATGACTCAACCTTTGTAAGGCTAATAGCATGCCCTAATCTTAGATTGAGATACCATCTTCTCACCTAAACTTTTCGAGAACAAAAAATTTATAAATAATTATCATAACTACCTCGCACGTATCTATAGAAAATAAAATTTCACCTTTTTTAAATAATTAAATATGATATTTATATTTTTATTATGATATCAAAATTTTTATTTTGAAAAAGGGCACAAAACCTTATATTTTTCCTTAAATTTATGATTAATCCAACAAATAAATTTGACAAGTTTTTAAACAGAATTGCTTTATTGACAATTTTAAAAGAAATAAAACTTATAAACTTTTGAAAATAAAAAACTACGTTTTCAAAAAACTAATACAATAATCGATTGAGCCTTAGTTTGATTAGAATTGGTATTGTTGTCAGTGTAGGTAGATGTGGGTTCGAGTTAGCTAAAGCGTATTATCCTTCTATTTAATGGTTGAGGAGGGGCTATTGACAGTTTTAGGCATTGTATAAGAAAAAAAAACCGATATGATAAGAACCTATAATGAGATTAATGTTAAAAAAAAAAAAGTTGGTATGATGAATGATATCGAGTTTAATTACATTTTATACTATCTATTTCTGAATATTTATCAAATACATGTTGAAATAGGAATAAATAAAAGATTATCTAGAAAAGAATAAATACTTAAAAATTCATATAACATAAATTAAGATATTAAGGTTAGAATTTTATATCCTTAAATTGACCTTTCTTTTTTCTCAAATTTGATTCCACCTCCTCAAAATTCGGATTTCAACTTCTGTTCAAGTTGGTCCATATATATAAATGGATAAAACATAAATGAAAAAAAATTATCAAAAAGAAAAAAATATTTTTAAATTTGGATGGATAACTTGGTAAATGTCACATGAAACCTCAATTATTAGGAATTATAGAGTTAACTGTATCAAACATCTCTAGACTATGATTCTTATTTTAAATTGATCTTCAAACTTTAAAACATTCTAATTATATCTTTTAAACTATCGATGTTATACTAATAAAGGCCTTCAATTATTAAAACCATTAATTTAGCCTTTAAATAACATATCATATATTATGTGACATACTTTAAAATGAAAATTTAAAGAAAAGTAAAACAGTGTAGCATAAGTTTTAAAAGTCTCTATCACATGGATGAAACAGTTTTTGGTTTACACACAATAAAATTTTGAATCGAGGACACGTTATTGCTCTAAGGAATTCTCCTTCAGTTAATTGGATTTATTTGCATACTGATTGAGTACAGGTTTTGCATCTGCAGGGGGAGTGATACGGAATCATCAACAGAACTAGATTTTGGGTTTTAACCATTCTCTAAGGATGTGTTCAATTTTTTATGCCGAGTTGTGGGGTATATTTGATGGGCTAATTTTTCTACAAGATCGAGGTTTAAATAGCATATTGATTCACACGGATAGCCTTGAGGTAGTTCACACTTTGCAGAGGAGTAATACAACTAGTTCGAGCTCCACAATGGTTAGGAGGATCCACCAGAAACTATGAAGTTTTGTGATTTTAATAATGAAATATAATTTTGATAACTTAACAATGAAACTAGAAAATTTAATGTTTAGGGCCAATTTAAAATGAAAGTTATAATTTGGGGATGTTTGTTAGACTTGAAATTAAATATAAAAGTTGATCAATAGCTCCTAAGGAAACTGCAGAACTAAAATAAATAATTATTATTTTGAAAACAGAAAGCAACGGCCTATTAGCTCAGTTGGTTAGAGCGTCGTGCTAATAACGCGAAGGTCGCAAGTTCGAGACCTGCATGGGCCACTTTGTTTGAAATTTTCAACTCATTTTCAAAACGGTGTCGCTTCTTTCAGAGCTCATTTTCGAAGTTCCTGTATTTATTTTGTCCTATTTATTTATTTGGAATATAGAACACGAAAATCTTTTAGTGACCAAACATTGGGTATTTTTTAAACAAAAATTTTGAAATAAAAATATTTTCTATTTTCTCTCTTGTTCTAAAAAAAGTGTAAAATGAAATTGATAATTTATGAGTATTGTTATTTTATTTTTCCTTTAATTAATTCAATTATTTGCAAAATTTATTCAATTATTGATTGTTTAGTAGATTGGGTTAAATAAATTTGTGATATTCTTTAGTTTATTTATTTTGAATATAAAGTTTAATATTTTAAAATAAAAAAATGGATAGAGTTTATATTAACTAGATTTGTACTGACGTGTAAAGTTGATTCATGTGCATATTATTGAGGACATACTTTTTTAATATAAATATTAACATTTTTTTATTTATATTTGATAATTATTTAATTTAGGGCTAAGCGCGCATGCGCACACACACAAGAAAAACAGAAAATCGATTCAAATCGTAATGTTGGATTCACTTTTATCAAATTCAGTTTGACCATTATTTAAATTTATTTGCTTTAGTTCCAATTTTTGGTTGTTATGATAAAAAACTGCTATTATTCAAACTAAACTAAATTGAATTTTATTTTATTTTCTAATTTTAATTAATTTATAATTTTTATAATATAAAAATAAAGATTTTATATAAATCAATGATAATAATTTATAGAAAAACTACCTAATTTTTATTAAAAAACCTAATGGACCAGATCCAACCGATATGATTTCTATTTGTTTTGATTTTTTTTGGGTGAAAGAAGAAAAAAAAGTTACAAAGAACTACTTAGATAAATACACAAGCTTCCATGGTGGCGTTTCAAAAAATTGAAGGTCATCAATATAATCAACTGTCATTTCCGCTAGCCTATCAATATTTTTGTTGAGTTCTCTGGAAACATGATGAATCAACTAATGCACCATCTTAGCTAATAGCAGTCGGATTCTTCTGACCAAAACTGAATTCGAACCCTTTGAAGACTTGCTTTGTTGAGCTTGTACTGTCTCTTGCCTGTCTGAAAAATTTATCAGCCTGTCGAATCCTCTATCTAGTGTAGTCATCAGACCCCCATAATTTCACGTCTAAGATGGAACAAATTCCAATAAACTGGTTATAGCCAAGAATTCAACTCCCGTATTTGTCTCGTAACCCCCCTAATTGTGGCAACCCTAAAATTCTTTTTTATTGCACTATCAGTGTTTAATTGAATCCAATTTTCAGATGAAGGTTTGATTTTTTAAAAGTAAAAAAATTGCAAGATAATTGTAATTTTTTTCAAAACTGATTTGAACTAAACTGTTATCACTTAATTTAATTTTTAGACTTGTTAAATGATAAAGCTTTTAAGATAAAATAATTTCATATAACATTTTACCTTTGTATTTGTTAGAAAATTAACCCATTTGATGAAATTGTTTTAATGTAATAAATTTTATCAATTATAAATGAAATAAATTTTGGTTAAAATGCCAAAAGTCCCTACACTTTTTATTAAAAAAATTGGTCCCTCTGTTTAATTTGCATTAAAATAAACAATATCAAAGATAAAATAACTTTTTAACCCTTAATATTTATATTTTTACAATTTCATCCTTATCCTTTACAAGTATATTTTTTTCTGATTTTAAATAAAAATATAATTTAAAAAAAGTATATATATTTTTAAAAATACAATAATATATGAAAAAACTCTTTAAAATTCAAAATTCAAAAATAAAAAGTTTTTTAATATTTTAAAATATAAAAAATTAATGTTATCTAAATTGGATCAGACCGATTGGATCAAGAATCAACTGGAGTATTGGTCTAGTGAGAGGTAAGATACTAGTTGACCCGCGAATCGATACGAACTGGTTGAACTAGGTTAAAAAACTAGTTGAATCACTTTTTATAATTTTTAATATTTTTATTTTGGTTTTTTAAATAATTTTTTTGATTTGAACCAATCAAACTGGTCGTTTTGGGAATCAATTGATCAGACTAGTTAAAAATCGATTCAATTGTTGTTTCAATCGATTTTTTAGTTCAGTCGATCCAGTCCATACCGGTTTGCTAGTCAATCGATTTTTTACCTCTCATCGAACTGATACCCTAGCCGATTCTCGATATGATTGGCTGGTTTGGTCCAGTTTAGATAATATTGAATTTTGGAATTTTTTTTATATTTTTAAAATTATTGTTTTTATATATTTTTAAAATTTTAAAGAGTTTTTAGTTTTTATAATTTTTAAAAAGTTATAATCTTTTTAATCTTTATGTTTTTTATTTAAAATATGAGAAAAATAATTTTAAACTTTTATGTATTTTGAAAGACTAATAATCAAAGTGGTAAAAACTATAAATGTTGGGGTATAAAAAATTATTTTACCTTTGATGCCGGTAACTTTAATGGCAAAATTGATTGAGGGACTAAAATTTTAAATAGAAAAATATCGAGATTCAATATCTCAAAATTAAAATATAGAGATTAAATTTTAAAATTTAAAAATTATAAACAATTTTAACATATTTAAACCTTGATTAACATGCATCCCTGAAGTAGATAAGTGAGTTCTGAGTTACATGATGGATGGGGAAATCAGTTGAGAATAGATTTACTCTTAAATGCTGATACATTTACCAGAAATATTTATGTAAAAATATATTTATAAAATTAAATGACTTGATGATTTAAGAGATTTGTGTATTGTGTGTATTTGTAAGATAAAATACATGTTAATAATATAATATATCTTATATAGGATTTAAATAGTAATTTTTATTTAGGGTAAGGCTGCTTCATAATTATTCATTTTCTATAAAAATACTTACAATGTCATAAAATAAATGTGTTTTTTCGTTCTTTCTTTTACATTCATTATAAGTATAACTATATTGATGAACTCAACAGTTAGATTCTTTTAAAAGATAAAATAAATTCCAAAGCTTTATATTCTTCGTATATTTAGAATTTAGGTCATTTACTTTTCGGATTTAAAAATATAAGTTTAATTGTTAACACCATTAAAATTCTTTTGTTAATTTCGGGTTCATTACGATGCCTTTTGTTTTGTTACATGGCTAATAAGTGAATTTTTTAAAAAATTTCAAAATTGCTTACCAACAAATTTAATAAAAAATTAATCCGAGTTAACATTTGTGCCTGAATTTTAAAATTTTAAAATAGAAGAACAAAATTCCTAAAACTAAAGATAAATGGATTAAATTCACAATGATAAAAAAATAAAACTTAAAATATATTTTAACCTTAAAAAAATCACACAAAAGTTATAAAACTTGTAATTTTTCATACGTATAAGTGAATTTCTCCTGTATATTTTACCACCTCCACTATGATTTTTATTGTAGTTATTGTTCAATGAACCAAATCATGTGAATGGCATAGGCCATCCCATCATATGCATACGTATATGCAAATACATGTACTCAGCCAATGTATACTAATCAACTCACCCAAACTTTATTGAATTATTCAAGGCATATGTTATTCGAAAAAGGTGATAATGAGAGAGGGGAAATGGGTTTACATGGGATAGTGGCATGAATTAGTGGAAAAATGTGTGCCTCGTTATAATTGCTACGTATGAAGTCATATAATGTGTTTGCTTCAAGTGGAAGGCAAGGGTTGAATACAACTTTTTTAAAAATAAAACAGACAAAATATATTAACTACACATGAATTCTCTGAATAAGATTACCACTTTCTTGAAATCTCCTTAAATATCTTCAGATCTTGGTTTGTATCAAAGGCTATTTTGGTAAGCAGTCAATAATTTTATTAAAGTCCTTAAGAGAGTGTTGTATGACCCAAAGTCCTGCATTTTGCAGAAGATGATGATTACGTCTAATAAGGGCAGAGTTCAAACTTGTCAAAGAAGAATCCTTAATGGTCCTAATTGCCTCCAAGCTACCTATTTGAATCATCACTTCAACATATCGCTTGTCTTGGATGACGACCAATCCTTCAAGAATACCCCACAATTCAACATCAAAGATTGAACATTCGCCCAAGTATAACACTCTAAAATAACGTATTTTTATGCATTAATTATGTATTTATTCTGAGTATGATCCTGCTATAATTTGAGCTATTTATGATCTTTTATCTCATAGGGACTAAATTTGAGGCAAAAGCAAAATTAAGGGCCAAAAGCGTGAATTTAGATATAAAATGGGCCAATGTACGACATAAGGAAAAGTTGGTGCCAAAAGTGTAACCATGGAGGACACAAGAGTTGAAATGCAAAAAGAAGAGATTTTATTCTATTAAACTCTATTTTAATTATATTAGGATAATTAATATTGAGATAATTATTAAGAATTATTTTTAGGATTTTATTTTATTTATCTTCAATTAAATGTATTTATCTTTTATGAATTTAAGTAGGATTAGACTATCTCCCCTAGTACTATAAATAGGAGGTAAAGTGACTCAAAAGAGATCCCATCTCTCTCCTCAAAAGTCTAGGCTTTTGTTCTTCTCGTATTTCATTTCAATAAAATCTCTATTTTTATTTTTTTATTTCCTTTTCTACCACAACCATGAGCCACTAAACCCATCTAGCCAAAGGTTGTTGAAAATCCCCAAAAGGGTTCATGAGGCTTAGAATCCGTACTTAGCCTTCTCAACGAGTATTCATCGTTTCTCCGCACTACGGGGCTGACGCTTCCGTCCATGTCCCTTAAGAAGTAAGCTTTTCAACGTATGCAAATGTGGCCGCTTTGTATGTTTTGGGAAGGTTGCATAGTCAGTTCGTTAGCTTACTGCGTCAGAGGTTGGCGAGCCTAAGAGACAAAATGGCGTGGGATTTGCCATTGAGAAGCGTTGATCTAGCATAAGACGATCCCACAGAAGCGATTGTTAGCTAGAGTTAGGTTCCACCAAATCGTAAGTCTAAATCCTTGGAGCTGGTGGTCGTAGGCGTCCTCTTCCACTATAACTGGCTTATTCGATTTGGAAAGGATCATCTAAAAGTCGAGGATTGAACCCAAGGCGGAACGAGACAACTGGAGGCTGGAATCTCCTATAAGAATTTCCTTTCTCTCAACTCTATTTTTAATTTCTCTAATTTTCGATTCAATATTCTTAATTCTATTTTTATTTTATTTTTCGTTTCCAGATCCAAACATTTAATTCTATTATTTTCTTATTTTTTTTCAGGAACACAGGTTTTATTGGGCAAGATTCTGCCTGAGATTTCACAGAACAAGATATTGTGCAAATCCAGTCCTTGATGATTTGACCCTACTTCCCTTTTACTATTTATTTTCATTATTTATTAGGGATAGGATATTTTTGATGCTTTCAACGACCGCATCAAATTTTGGCGCTGTTGCCGAGGACTAGCAATGTACTAATCTTGTTTTTTGTTTTTTATGACCAAATCTGCTCCAGGTACTCTTGTGTTCGATTCAGAAATTGAGAAGACTGCTAGAACCAATCGTAAGGAGACAAAGTTACGAAGAAAGCAATCAGCGGTGGTTGGAACTCAAAGTAACCCACCGCTAGAAATTGAAGTCGATGACGAAGTTGAGTCTAGGGTTAACGAAAACCTTACTCGAACACTTGAAAGTGAAAAAGTAAAAGTCGACTCACCAGAAGAAGTTCTTAACGCTAGGGTTAACGAAAACCCGAATCTAGCACACCAACCAATGGCTCAAACGATTGACAATCGTCAAGTCTCCAACGAAACGAATTTTATTGTGCATCGCGTATCCCTCGTGGATCCGATTTTGAGTTGAAGTCGTTTAATCCGATTCATCGCCAACTTTTCATGGGTTGCAAAATGAAAATCCCCACAAGCATCTGAAAAAGTTTCATATGGTTTGTCTTAGCATGAAACCTCAGGGGGTAACTGAGGATCAGATTAAATTGCGTGCTTTCCCTTTCTCCCTAGTAGATTCCGCTAAGGAATGATTATTTTATTTACCCCCTAGATCTATTACAACTTGGGCTGATTATCTCGTTTGTTTCTGAACAGGTTTTTTTCCAGCGTCTCGAGCAGTTGAGCTAAGAAGAGAGATCGTTGGAATAAGGCAAAAAGAAGCTGAGTCCCTTTACGATTATTGAGAGCAGTTTAAGAAGTTGTGTGCAAGCTGCCCACAAAATGGTATAACGGAGCAATCTCTCCTCCAATACTTTTACGAAGATTTGAAGCCCATGGAGATGAATATGGTAGACGCCGCTAGTGGAGGAGCATTGGTCAACATGACTCCCCAACAAGCGAGAGATTTGATCTTCACGATGGCTACAAATTCTCAGCAGTTCTGAGCCAATACTGAACCCCCTAGAAGGGTTCACCAGCTAAGTAATTCAACCTTAGAGGATAAAGTTGATAGACTTACCAATATTATGAACTCTCTTATTACAGAAAAAGCGAAGACAGCCCGATTATGTGGAATATGTGCTACACCTGATCATGCAACTGATGCATGTCCCAATTTGTATGATGATACCATGGCCTATCTGGATACTGTAGGAACTTTCCTTGGGCCGCCACAAAGGCAATACGACTCCTACGCTAATACCTACAACCCAGGGTGGAGGGACCATCCTAACTTAAGTTATGGGGCCAATCCACGAAATAACCAGCCATACCAAAATCGGTTTCCGTAACAGCTGCAAGGTTCAGGTAATTTTCTAGAAACCATAGTAAATAAGTTAGCAACTAATGTTTTTGATTTTCAACAGCAAACTCTTAATTTTCAAAAAGAGATGAATGATTTTCAACAGAAAATCGAGGCGTCCATCAGAGAGTTGACCACATCGATTGAGGAATTAACTTATCAAGGGAAGCTGCCGCCACAAACAGAACCAAACCCTAGACAAAATGAAAATACAGTAACGTTGTGAAGCGGAAAGATACTAGAACCAATTCCTGAAAAGAATCTTGGCCAAGACATCGCCTAGGAAAAACCCGAGAAAGATGAACAGGTCCGACCGAAGCCTCCATTGCCTAAAATTCAACCTCCATTTCCAGAACGATTCAACCAGTGTCGAAGAGGTAAAGAGGACAAGGAAATCCTCGAAACATTTAGGAATGTTGAGATCAACATCTCGCTGTTGGACGCCATCAAGCAAATACCGCGGTATGCTAAATTTCTTAAAGAGCTTTGCACCAACAAGCGAAAATTAACAGGTAATAAAAGGGTGAATATTGGTGAGAATGTATCTGCAGTGTTACAGAGGAAAATCCGGTAAAATGCAAGGATATGGGCATGTTTGCAATACCATGTAAAATAGGCCATCTGGGAATTTAGAAGGCTATGTGTGATCTAGGGGCTTCTATAAATGTAATGCCATATTCTATTTATGAATCACTTAACACGGGTTTTTTTAACAAAAACAGGTGTTATCATTCAATTGGCGAACATGTCTGTTGTACATCTAGAAAGAGTCATTGGGGATGTTTTGGTAAAAGTTAACGAGCTTATTTTCCTTGCAGATTTTTATGTGATCAAAATAGAGGAGGATAGCACTCCTGGATCTTCAGATCTCTTGCTGGGTCGACCGTTCCTTAGTACAACCAATACTAAAATCAACGTTCGAAGTGGAACTCTCACGATGGAGTTTGATGGGGAGATTGTAAAGTTTAATGTCTACGATGCCATTAGCCATCCAAGTGAAATCTTGAGCGTAAATCGTATCGACATAATTGACTCTTTGGTGGAAGAGACTTTTGAGTCAATTTATGGAGATAATTCTGAACTTGATGAATTTGAATTTGTTAATGAGTTATTATCTCCAAATTCTAAACTGTTACATTTTGTTATACAGGTACCAGAGTTGAAGTTAGAACCCACAGGAAAGACAAGGAAATTAGACATCCAAGAGTTAGAAGAAATTCGCAATAATGCCTACGGGAATGCTCGCATTTATAAAGACAAGACAAAGTTGTTTCACGATAAGAGAATAGCTCAGAAGCATTTTTCGATAGGACAAAAAGTTTTACTTTATAACTCCGTGTTAAAGTTATTCCCTGGTAAGCTTCGATCACGATGGCAAGGACCTTTTATTGTTACTGAAGCGTTCATACATGGAGTGATTGAAATAGAGAGTGAAGAATCTGGAAAGCGGTTCGTAGTCAATGACCAGCGGTTGAAGCCATTTTATGAGAATTTTCAAGCCCACACGGTTGAGAAAACCCATTTGGAACCACCATAGAACCAATAACGATGTCGAGCTAACGACGTTAAACAAGCGCTTGTTGGGAGGCAACCTAATTTTTATTTTTATTTTTTCTTTGTTTACTTTATTTATTACTTTATTTTATTTTATTTGTTTATTAATTATTTGGATATTAATAAATTTTTCTTCTTTTGCTTAGATAAAACAGAGCGAAAATACGAAGAAAACCGTTGAGCAACGCTTAGAGCGCATTGAGGGCCGACTTGAAACCTTTGGCCAGCAACTAACCGAGCTCATTGCCATCATATGCGATCGACAGTAACAACACTGGGAGTTTTTCTAAACTTTTCTACCTATTTATTTCTTTTCGTCCACATTGAGGACAATCTGCTTTCAGTAGGATGAGGTACTCTTCGTTATTATTGTAATTTTCTGCTGTGATTTTTAATGTTGTTACTGTTGCTGTGATTATTTTTGGCTGGTGTTGCTGCTTGAGGCTCCATTTTGTCCATATTTATCTGCCTCTTTTCATGCTCAAGATTTTTGCCAAAAATTGCCTACTGCTTGACCTACAAGCATGATTCTTGTTTTCTGAGGAAATTACGGATTTTCCATAATTGATGTCATCTCTACTGTTTTATTCTTATTAGGCTAAAAATAATTGTGATTCATAGAGTTAACTTTATCTTGCTTTTCGTAAAATTGATCAAGTTTAATACAAAGTGGATACTTAATATGTTTGCATGCTAAAATATGTTCATGACTATTAAGGTAATTACTGAAACTTATTTTTGACACTTGATTTTTTTTCTAAAGTCCTCATAAAAAAAGTTATTATTAAAATGTTGTTTAATGTTTCCGTGATTATGAGTGCAACTTAAAAACGTGACTGACTGAGTAACCGGGGTAGGGTGCTTGGGTTGTCATCCTATTTTGCGTCAAAAGGTTGTGTGACGTGTTAGGTAAAACTCCACTAATCGGAATTAATTTTTAAGAACATGTTGGGCTGAGTAACCGGGGTAGGGTGCTTGGGTTGTCATCCTATTTCGCGCCAAAATGTTTGATGTGTTCTTAAGAAAAAAATATAATAAATTAGGAGTTTGCTGGGCTGAGTAACCGGGGTGGGGTGCTTGGCTGTTATCTATCTTCGCGTCAAAAGGTTCAGTATATTCCTAAAGCATAAAAAAATATAAATAATAAATAAATCAAAATCAAAATAAATAAAAAAGAAAAAGAAAAGGATATAATTTGGGGACTAAAGGAGGAAACAAATAAGGTGTCAAAAATTAGTCAATTATTCCATTAACTATAATCAAAATTGATAATGGAAAGTCCTTTTGTTTGCTAAAAGCTGGAAAGAAGCTCGTCTGCCTTATTCTCTTGAATATTATGGCAGTTAGGAGGAATCCAAGAGTGTTGCGTTGATTTGTGGGTTTTGTCTTATTGTTCTTGGTCTCTTGCGGTGGCGTACGGTGCCTGGGTCTTGATGAGATAGGAGTTGACGTTGATTTACCCTGGAGATGACATCTCTGTTTGATCTGATCTTTACTTTCTGGATATTACGGTGTTTTCTTGATTACCTTTTCTTTTAAGTTTCGGTTATTTGTGTTTTTTATTCTTTTATTTCTTTGGTTTCTTGTGCGTTTGCTTTATGGATTTTGTGGTTTCTGGTAGGTCCCACGGGGGCTTTTTCTAATTTTTTACGTAGTGTGGGTGGCATCTCTGCATGAAAAGTGGGTATTTTTGAATTTTGTTTTTTTTTTGCTCTTGCATGCAAGTTTGGACGTGTTATTTTCTTTTCTCCTGTTGGGAGGTTGGGCTTTTTGGCTGATGCCCTTCGTAGGCTCTGTGGTTTTTTATATGAGTTCTTGATGGTCTATTTTCTTTATTTCTAAATTGCTTTATCCCGTCCGTTATTGCTGTGGTGTTGCCATTAATACCTTTGTTTCCCGTTCTTTGCCTTTGTGTTTTTATAGCTTTTTGCTTTATCTTGAATCTCAGTTGTTCGATGTTTTTCTTTTCTTTTCTTTCTTTTTGTTATTTTTTTATCTTGGTTTATTAGGTGTGTGTTTCATTATTCACTGTGTAGTTTCCCCTGGTTGTTTTATGGTTGGGTTTTCTTGTGGTTTTTTTGTGTTTTTTTTCGAGTGTTTTGGTTCGCAGGTTTGGTTGGCTGAAGTTGAAGTTTGGCTTTGTCTTCCTTCTGCTGATGGAAGAAATTAATAAGTTACTGGGAAGATTGCATTTTTCGGAAGAAGAATTCATCCAAGTGGTTAGCACATCGGAAGTTGATAAAATACAAAGTTGTGATTCGTGGGCTGTTGGTAAAATCATGGCGAAAGAGTCACCAAATAGGGAGGTTATGTATAGGGTTTTTAAGTCGCTATGGTTTACAAAAGAGGAAGTTGAGTTTGTTGCTCTGAAAGAGGGGGTGATAATTGTTAAGTTTGGATGTCTGGAGGATAGAAGTAGAATATTAAATCTAACACCATGACTCTTCGATAGGTGTTTATTCTCGATGCTGCCTTTTGAGAAAGGAAAGGGAATGGATTCTTACGAATTTCGGTTGGTTCCTTTTTGGGTAAGAATTTACAATATTCCTATAAAACTGATGGATCGACAAACAGCCCTGGATGTTGGGAATGCGATCGGTGTACTGGTAGCAATTGATGGGAATGATCGGTTTGGAGGTTGGATAGAATTTATTAGGATCAAAGTCAAAATCGATATTGAGAAACCCTTGAGAAGGGTGGTGAGATTTGTTGACAAAGACGGATCCGAAACAATAGGGTTGATAAAATACGAGAGGCTCCCAGACTTTTGTTTTTCTTGCGGGATAATAGGACATACTTTGAAGACGTGTACTACTAAGGTGGACGAGGAGGAGTTGAACGACATGTACCTCCAATTTGGAAGTTGGATGAGGGCGCCTATAGCGTCTCCAAACCAAGTAAGGTATATGAGAAGAAATTGGGTGGAAGCTTTTAAACCAATGACCCAATCGGATGAAAATAAGGAGGACAACTCGACAAACTGGAGGAACGTAAAAGGGAAATCTAATGCTAAAGGGAAAGAGAGTTTGGGAGAAAGAGTCCCGATCTACCTCTCCTATGGAAAAAAGATTTCAAAAATTAATGAAGGATGGAATGGGAAAATCTAAGAACAAAAGAAAGAGACAAAAGAGCTCACAGGGCGATTCTACGGATGAGAGTCCGGCAAAACTTGTTAAAAGAAGGCTTGCTGATATTATTTCACCTTTAAAGGCGGTGGCTGGTGACCAGCCCCGCCAAGCGCAATGAAAATCTTTAGTTGGAACTGTCGTGGGGTTGGAAACCCGGCGACAGTTCGTGAATTGAAGCAACTCCTGGTTGCTAATGTCCCTGATATTGTCTTCCTTTGTGAAACTAAAGTCCATTCTAATGAGTTTTCTCGTATTCGCGATAGATGTAGGATAGATGGTTGCCTTGCTGTTAGCTCTAAAGGGAAAAGTGGTGGGTTAGCGATGATGTGGAGGGAGGGTGTTAGAGTCACGGTGCAAAACTACTCTAAATTTCATATTGATTCCCTGGTTAAGATGGATAACGGTGAGGTGTTTCGTTTTACTGGTATATATGGCCAAACTATCCCCGCTTTAAGACATCAAGCGTGGGATATGTTAAAAAGGGTGAGTAGCTCTGTTAACGAAGGATGGATTGTGGGGGGCGATTTCAATACAATTCTGAACAACTCTGAGAAGGAGGGAGGGCGTAGAAAGCCTAAGGCTTTAATGGATGAATTTGGTGATCTTATGGAAGAGTTTAGTCTTAATGATGTGAAAACGAGTAATGGTTGGTTTACATGGACAAACAATAGGGATGGCACTGGTCTCATAAAGGAGTGGTTGGACAGATTTTTCGTTTCGAATGCTTTTATCGGGAAATTACCGTTTCTCACCTCGAATATTGTTCGCCAGTCTAAGTCTGACCATGAGGCGATCTTGTTGGATTTGTTCGGTTGCAAGCCTAAGGAGAAATGCAATGATCCTAGAGTTTGTTTTAGATATGATATTTGTTGGGCGAAGGAGCAGGAAGCCAGGGATATTATTTCAAAGGCTTGGTCCATTGTAGGGTGTAATTCCCTTGAAAAGATGGAGTTAATCAAGGATAAGTTGGGCCCTTGGCAATATAAACGTTATAGGAGACTGAGGAATAACATTAGAGCGTTGGAGAAGGATATTCACAATCTTATGGATGGCCTGATTAATGAGAGTTCGATAAAGCTTCTAAAGACTGCTCGGGGTAAGTTGGGACATCTCTATGAGATGGAGGAGAAATATTAGGCTGTGAGGGCGTGGTCACAGTGGCTGAAGGAGGGGGACAGGAATACTCGTTTTTTCCACATTCGGGCATCGAGCCGTAGAAGAAAGAATAGGATTGAGCGCCTTAAGGATTTGCAAGGTGTTTGGCATGAGGATATGAATGAGATTAGCCAGATCGCTTGGAACTATTTTGACAATATTTTTAGGACGTCGGTTCCTGAGGAAGGCGATGGTGTTATTCACTTGATTCCTAGGTGCATTAACGAGGACACTAATAGAAAGCTTTCCGAGGTCTTTACCAACGAGGAAATCCTAATGGCTTTCAAACAGATGGACCCTCGGAAGGCCCTGGTGTCGATGGACTGTCGGGTGGTTTCTTTAAGGATTTTTGGCCGATTGTAGGGGAAGACGTGCTAAACTTATGCCATGATATCCTGAAAGGAAATAGGAGTGCCGAGTGCATAAATGAGACGCATAAATGAGACTTTAATTGTTTTGATTCCTAAGATTAAGAGTCCTTGTGATATGACTAATTTTCGTCCAATTAGTTTGTGCAGGGTGGTTTACAAGATTGTTTCAAAGGTGCTGGCAAATCGGTTAAAAGAGATTCTTCACCTTTGCATTAGCCAATATCAGAGCGCTTTTGTTCCAAAACGGATGATTCACAACAATGTTTTAGTGGCCCATGAATTGGTGCACTATCTCTGCAAGTCTACAAACGGGCCGAATCAGGGTTGTGTGGTCAAGCTCGACATGAGCAAAGCTTACGATAGGGTGGAGTGGTGTTTTCTTAAAAAAATGATGCTAAAAATGAGATTTTCTTATGACTGGGTGGAAAAGATTATGGACTGTGTTTGCACTGTTCGGTATAGATTTAAATGCAATATGACTTTTTTCGACCTTATTTTTTCGGAGAGGGGCCTTCATCAAGGGGATCCTTTATCCCCTTATTTATTTCTTTTCTGTATGGAAGCTTTGTCATGTATGCTTAACCATGCTCAGGAGACTAACATGATCAAAGGCATTAGGGCGAGTAAAAATGGCCCTAGAATTAATCACTTATTTTTTGCTGATGATGCTTTACTTTTTGTCAAGAACAAACAAAGTGATATTGAAGCTGTCACAAAGATTTTGGAGACCTTTGAAAAGAGGTCGGGACAAAGGATTAACTTGGACAAGTCGATGGTCTATTTCAGTCCTAAAATCCCCAATCCGCAACGTGAGAGGCTGAGTAATTTACTAAAAGTGAAGGTGGTGAACAACATTGATAGCTATCTCGGCCTGCCCATCCAGGTTGGTAAAAAGAAGGTGGCTGCTTTCAAAAACATTCTGGATCGTGCTGCCAATAGGGTAAACAGTTGGTCAAAAAGATTATTATCGATGGTGGCAAAGAGGTTTTTATCATATCAATCCTTCAATCTATCCCTACCTATGCTTTCTTGGTCTTTTTTGCCCCGAATAGCGTCATTGAGGAGTTTCTTTCTCTGATCCGTCGGGTGTGGTGGGGGGAAAGGAGATGAATAAAGGTTGGAATATGCTGGCTTGGGACCAGATGTGTTACCCGAAGGGTATGGGGGTATGGGCTTTAGGGACTTAAGACATTTTAACGTGGCATTGCTTGTCAGACAGGTGTGGCGCCTTATTAACTGTAAAGAAACGCTTTATTTTAGAGTTCTTAGTGCTAAATACTTCCCGGATGGTGACGTTCTTCACCCTAAAAGGGTTAACAAGCCGTCTTTCACTTGGCAGAGCATTAATAAAGCGGCTTGCTTACTGCATGAGGGTTTCGGGTGGAATGTTGGAAATGGTAGTAAAATTGATTTGAAGAATGAGTATTGGGGTTTTGAAGGGTTGTCGGGTGGTTCCATTTGTATTGATAGAGAGAAGATCCACGAAAGAAAGGTATGCGATCTTATGAATAATTCGAAAGATAGTTGGAATGAGAAGAGGATTAAGGAGATTTATGGTAATTGTTTGGGGGACCAAATTTGTAAAATTCTCATTCTTCCGAATGGTCCCTAGGACGAGCGGATCTGGTCTCATAATCCTATGGGATTTTATACTGCAAAGTCGGCCTATTCTTGGTTGACTTTGAAACATGTTGGTTTTGGCCCTCATCGCTTCCTCTGGAAACTTATTTGGAAGCTCCAAACTTTGCCCAAGATTAGAATTTTTTGCTGGCGGTTGGGTCACGATATTATCCCTACCTATGAGAAAATTTCTAGCATTCGGAGGGACGTTAACAGTTTGTGCCCGAGATGTGGAATGGATAAGGAGACTCTTATTCATGCGTTGAAGGATTGTCCTAAGGCCAGGGCGGTGCTGGCTTATGGTGGCCTGAATAAGAAGCTGCTCGATGGAAGCTATGGTCGGTGTGTGGATTGGATTGAGGACGTGGCTCGTATGTTGGATAGGAAAGCTTTTTCTGATTTTATTACAACATTATGGAATATCTGGAATAGTAGGAATAACAGGGTTTTTCGAGAGGTGGAGGAGAACGCCAAAATTATCTGGGATAGAGCGGCTTCGTTGTCTAGGGATTTTCGTATTTTTAGCCTGTTGGAAAAACTTATGATTCCAAAGCCTGTTGTGGAGAAAGGTTGGCAGAAACCTGGTCCTGGGACTCTTAAAATCAATTTTGACGCTACTGTTAATGAAAACAAAGCTTATTATGGCCTGGTGGCTAGGGATTCTGATGGTTTTGTGCATGGCGGGTGCATAGGTTGTGTAAAGAAGGATTTAAGTGTGGAATGGGCAGAATTGTAGGCTTTGGAAGAAAGCATTAATTTTGCTAGAATAAATAATTGGAAGGTTGTGGCGTTGGAGCCTGACTGTGTAAATTTAGTCAATCAGTTCAACAGCAGGCAGAAGGATTTGACAATGTTAGGCTATAGGTTGAGGGAGATCCAGAAGCTTACTACTTACTTTAGTAAGTTTACTATTACTTGGGCCCCGCGTTGTTGTAACAAAGTGGCTGATGCACTTTGCAACTGGGCTAAAATTAAAAACTGTTATTTGGCTTTTAATTTGGATTATCCTTCGGATATCCATGACCTTGTTTTGAAAGACACTATTAATTGAAGTGTGTTGACCTCCGGGTCTTTATCAAAAAAAAAAGGTGTCTTGGTAGGTTTGGTAATTTACCTAATTTTCATTAAATAATTTAAGTCGATTCTAATTTTTGTGAGTATTAATTGGAAAAATTTTTTCTGTTTTACTTAAAGCAACCTTAGGGTTCTCTTTATTTTTCATATGAATTGTTGACTAATTTTTATAAAACTTTGGAGTGATATTTCTTTTATGGCAGAATCTAACTTTCATAGTAGATATGAACCATACTTGAGGGCAAGCATGGGCTAAGTAGGGGGAATTTGATAGCACTCTAGAATAACGTATTTTTATGTATTAATTATGTATTTATTCTGAGTATGATCTTGCTAATTTGAGCTATTTATGATCTTTTATCTAATAAGGACTAAATTTGAGGCAAAAGCAAAATTAAGGGCCAAAAGCGTGAATTTAGAGATAAAATGGGCCAATGTGCGACACAAGGAAAAGTTGGTGCCAAAAGTGCAAGCATGGAGAACACAAGGGTTGAAATGCAAAAAGAAGAGATTTTATTCTATGAAACTCTATTTTAATTATATTAGGATAATTAATATTGAGATAATTATTAAGGATTATTTTTAGGATTTTATTTTATTTATCTTTATTTATCTTCAATTAAATGTATTTATCTTTTATGAATTTAAGTAGGATTAGACTATTTCCCCTAGCACTATAAATAGGGGGTGAAGTGACTTAAAAGAGATCCCATCTTTTTCTGTAAACACTCTCTCCCCAAAAGTCTAGGCTTTTGTTCTTCTCATATTTCATTTCAATAAAATCTCTATTTTTATTTATTTTTTATTTTTTTGTACGACAACCATGAGCCACTAAACCCATCTAGCCAAAGGTTGTTGAAAATCCCCAAAAGGGTTTATGAGGCTTAGAATCCGTCCTTAGCCTTCTCAATGAGTATTCATCGTTTCTCCGCACTACGGGGCTGACACTTCCATCCATGTCCCTTAAAAAGTAAGCTTTTCAATGTATGCAAAGGCGACTGCTTTGTATGTTTTGGGAAGGTTGCACAGTCGGTTCGTTAGCTTATTGCGTCAAAGGTTGGAAAGCCCAACAGACAAAATGGCATGGGATTTGCCATTGAGAAGCGTTGATCTAGCATAAGACAATCCCACAGAAGCGATTGTTGGCTAGAGTCAGGTTCCACCAAATCGTAAGTCTAAATCCTTGGAGCTGGTGGTCGTAGGCGTCCTCTTCCACTATAACTGACTTATTCGATTTGGGAAGGATCATCTAAAAGCCGAGGATTGAACCCAAGGCGGAACGTGACAACTAGAGGCTGGAATCTCCCATAAGAATTTTCTTTCTCTCAACTCTATTTTTAATTTCTCGAATTTTCGATTCAATATTCTTAATTCTGTTTTTGTTTTATTTTTCGTTTCCAGATTAAAACCTTTAATTCTATTATTTTCTTATTTTTTTTCAGGAACACAGGTTTTCTTGGGCAAGATTCTGCCTGGGATTTCACGGAACAAGATATTGTGCAAATCCAGTCCTTGAGGATTTGACCCTACTTCCATTTTACTATTCTTTTTCATTATTTATTAGGGATAGGATATTTTTGGTGCTTTCAACGACCACATCAATCCATTATATCGCAAAATCCACTCCCCATTTCCATTTCTTATGACTCCCCTCGCTGCAACAATTCTAGAAACTACCTGAACCACCTATCAGTACAATGACTGATCTAATTTTTCGGTACCTGGGCTACTGACCTTGGTTCCTCCTGTCTAGACACGTCCTCCCTGTAAAAAGAAACAAACTATTTTGCCCAAGTATATGATAGCTTGACTATCTCACCTATATTCCAAGAGACGCCCTGAAAAAGCAAAAGGTTCCAATTCTTCTAAATTCACCAGGCAAGTAAACCAAATAAACTCGACCAATTTACCTCATCAGCAACTAGTTTAGCAGGACTCTGCAAATTAGAATTTATTCACTGAAGAAGGTCACATGCAAAGAAACACCCAATGGCTCCATCCGGAAGGACTTGCATCCAAATTTCTTTAGATGTCGAGCAGTCTCTGATAACATGCAATATATCTTCAGAATGATGTCCACATATACCACAAGAGCTGTCATACCCTATACCCCTCTTAACACGCTCTACATTAGTAAGCAATCACTGTTTTAAAACAAGCCATATGAAGAATCTAACTTTTTGGGGTCCCTGAAATTTCCACAGTATATTCCACTGCGCTTCCCTCGGCTTCCACAACCTTTCTCTTGGCATTAGACATTTAAGCGACCAAAATACCTCATTTATGATGAAGCTGGGGTACAATTTAGTCTCTAAATTGGATGCCTTGTGGGTTTGAGTTCTTTAGTCCAAATATGGTATGAAGGAGGCTTTACCGGATAATATCTCGCGAGGGAGATGCTCCTTTCTATAGAGGGCCATTCTAAGGTTTGGACCTTAATTCGAGAAAATTTGCTTTAGTCTGTTTAAAATGTGAAACAATATAAGATGTTCGAGAGACCTGTGAATTCCAGATATATGACCTTTGTTTCATCGAATACCAACCCATGCTAACATTAATTTGGACTGTCTACTTAGTGAAATGATCAACGAGGAGGGTTCTTGGAATCTGGATCTTTTTCGTCTTTCGCTACCGAAAGAAATAATTAGACATATTGTGGGTATTCCCCCACCTCATATGTCTGCAAGTCTTGATAGGATTATTTGGGCTCGGACTTCAAATGGTTGAATACAAATCTTATGCCCATTGATAGTTAAATTGGTTGTAGTGTAAGTTTATTTAGTTGTAAGGTTATTATATATGATGATTGGTTAAATTGAAAAAAATTGATCGAATCGATAGAATTAACGATTTATTAACTTCTACTCATTAGTGATTATAAATTTACTCATTTAAGATATTTGTTTTGAAAGAATTATATAAATCAAATCGTTTAATTATATCATCTAAAATTAAAATACTAAAATGAAATGATTTTTACCTACAAATTAATATGGATAATAATCCTTTAAACGAATCATTTAAAATAAAACAAAATATAAATAACATTATGTTTTATAGTTAAAAATTAATCTTTTAAAATATTTTTTTAAAAAATGAAAATATTAGGGAAAAAACTTGATAAAACTATAAAAAATCTCTTATTTTATTTTTCAAATAAAAAATGTAAATGTTGATTGAGTCTTAGCTTGATTGGCATGAGTATTGTTGTCGATGTAGGAAAATGTGAGTTTGGGTGCGTTGTAGTGCATTATCCTTTTATTTATAGGTTAGAGAGGGACTATAGGTAATTTTAAGCATTATGTCAATAAAGAGTAGGTATAATCAAAATCTATAATAAGAGAATAGTCGTGTGAATATTATGTGCAAGGAGGCGGGGCACCTCAATAGAACAGAGGATTTTTATTCGCAACAGATTTACTCATTTCTGATTTCCCCATTTTAATCATTCTACTTTTTTTGAGTACACTTTATCTTTCTACTCTAAAAATTTTAAAATAAGATCACAACAAGGTTTTTCTTTGTTTTAAAAAAAAATTATGGTTGGATTAAATTTTAATAAAAATAATTATTTGTTGTATTTGATTAAGTTTGAAAGCTAATTTCATTGTTTAAAAGGAAATTACTGTATAATAGTTTTGGAATTCTTTTGAGTTAATTTTACTATTAAGGTATTTTAGAGAGTTAGTAATAGTGAATTATATGTAAAGATAAAATGATTATATGAATCGATATATTACATAATTTGTATTCTTTTTAATAAGAGTATGTCACTTCAATATTTTCACCCTAAATTTCAGCAGATTATGTTGAATTTGATTTTTTCAAGATGAAAATGCTGAAAGTGATATGCTCTTATTTGAAAGAAATACAAATAATCCTTCTCGTAAAGATAATTAAGAGTTTCTTTATTTTTTTTATTTTTTTGTTTTTACCTTTGTTTGAATTGTGAATGTAATGACCCAAATTTGCCCGGCCCGATACAGATATTAAAACCCAAATATAAAAATAAATTTTTTTTAAAAGTCCAATAAAATCAATCCAGTTTACAAACCAAAATAAATTAAACCTAAACCCAAGTTACCAGTCCAAAAATTAGACCCAAATACAACCCTAGCCCGAATGCCTACTAGCCTTAACCACAAATCAGAAAACCCTAACAGCTTGCAGCAAGCCATCGCGCCCAATCAGGCTCTGCCCTCTCACGTGTGCCACTGCCTCCACGCCACGCGCCTCCAACTGGTCTCCGCGCCGTGCCACGTCATTGTACGGCCTCCGTACACCTGCAGAAAACCAACAGCACACAAAGAAGCAGGAAAAAGAGAAAACAACAAAAATAGCGAAAAAGGACAGATTTTGGATTTTTTCCTTCTTTTTATTATTTTGTATTTCTTCGGTATATAAACCGATGGCAAATAGAACAGAGAACAGAGGCTTACTGTATAAAAAAAACGAAATCAATACACAAGAAAAGGTTTTCTTTTTTCTTTTTCGATTGGGTTCTTTTTTTCTTTTTCGATTGCTCTTCTTTCTTTTTTCTGTTTTGCTATTTACCACGCATATAAGCATATATATAGAGCAAATAAAAGAAAAAAAAGGGGGAGTTAGAACTCATACCTGGTAGCGCCTTCGGATCTGCGCGAGGAGGAGCTAAAAAGCCCCTAGGGGTGCAGCTCCGATCACCGTTGACGGTGTAATTGCGGTGAGAGCGACGGAGCCCCCGAGCGGCGCGAAAGCTAGGGTCAGAAACCCTAGCAAAGAGTTTAGGATTTTTATTATTATTTATTTTATGCTGATGTAAATGTTTTTTTTACAGAAAATTTAGTTTAAATAATAACCCGGAACGACGCCGTTTTGAGGCTTGCGACCCGCGCGGTGACCCGACCCGAGGGAAGGATCCGCGCGTCTTTGCTCAACGGTCTATTTGCACAATAGGCCCCTCTGTATTCGGTGTCATTTCAATTCAGTTTTCTTCTGTTTTTTAAATTTATACTGTGCATTTAATTTCGATTGCATTTAAGCCCTCTGTTAAGTGACGTCGTTTTCACTGTTTGGACTTGAATGTCTGAACCTTTGCGTTTAATTTCCATTTCAGTCCCTTAGATTTGACTCAATTAATAATTTAGTTCGTTTATTTAATTCTAGTTGTAACTTATTATTTATTTATTTATTGTTAGATATATTTAATTATTATTTTGACATGGTTATTTCTAACATTATTTTAATATTTAAATTTAATATTGTTTTTAAGCTTATTATTAGTATAATTTTAAAATATAATATTATTTAAATTGTTAATTATATTATTTAAAGTTATCATACATTAGTTTTTATTCACTATATGTTTTTTTAGTATAGTAGTATTTAATTTATCATTTATTAATATACATATTTTTGAAGACTTGATATAATTTTATACTTATTTTGATGTTTTCTCTTTGTTTTAAATTTACCTTGTTAATATGTTGTATATCAAATACTTATGGGATAATATATTTTTATATATAATGCTATTATTCATATACACATAAATTATTAAATATTTTAAAAAAAGTATATGTTAATGTTATGATATTAGATATTATTATTAAGATTATTAATTTCAAGTGTTTTTAATATGTTTGTATATGAATTTTAAATCGATTTTATTTATATGTAATTTGTTTTTACTTATGTATATAACTACCTCATTTTATATATATATATATATATATATATATATATGTATGTATTGTGTTTTTATATGGTTATGCTATTCATGTTAAATTAATAAACACATGTTGTTTGTTTCAAATTCATTTCAAAATACTATCATACAATGTTGTTATTCTTTTATTTCAAGTTTATTTTGGAGTTCATGGGTAAAACTTTTAGAATTTTTGTATTTAGGATTCGTTAAGTGTAATTCCTCTTTTATTATTTTGAGTCTATTTTATGACGTTTGCTCCTTAATTTCTTTGATGTTTGGTTGTTAAGAATGACATTTGTATAATGTGTTTAGAATTTCTGTTGTTGTTCATCTTTGTACTTACCTTTCGCTTACTTGTTTATTCTTAGTATATGTTTGGATTATATATTATCTTTTACGTCATACATCATTATTCAATCATGATACGTTTGTAAAAATTGTGTTCTATTAAAGCACTACAATCATTCTATTTTATAATTTTCAAAACCTGGTTTTCATAGTTCTCGAGATAATTGTGCCCTAACTTATTGGGCTTCAATTCTTTCCGATAAATTTAAATAGCCAAGTGTATATTTTGTTAAAACCATGAAATTTTAAAATAAAGCTTTTGAAACTTCAAAATGTTGGATCCTAACTTATTGGATATGGCATTTTGTTATTTCATTTTTAAAATAAAGGCAATATTCAATGTTAGAAATTTCGAGAAATTGAACCCTAATTTATTGGATTCTGATTTCTCGATTGACCTAAATAACCAGATAACCTTCTCAAAACATCTGAATTTTTTAAAATTTAAAAAAAAAGGGGGACGAATCTAACTTCAAAGATTAAACTGTTGCACTCTAACTCACTAAGTGTGACAGTTTATTTCTTTAAAATGGATACGTCTTATCATCCAATTCAATTACTTAGGTTTTTTCCTGGGATCGTATTTGAAAACCTTTTCAAAATTTAGACATTAAGACATTAAACAATCGATTTGGTATCAATTTTGGGCGTCACGAGGGTGTTAACCCTTCCTCGTGCGTAACCGACTCCCGAACTTATTTTTCTCAAATCTCGTAGGCCAAAATCATTTTAAGGTGAGCCGATCACACCCCAATAAAGGATCGGTGGCGACTCCCATTTCATTTTCAAAGTTGATACCCGTTTTTCAAATACATAAAAAATGGTTTCGACAGTGAATGGCTTTCTGTTGTCACAATCCAATGCTTAATACGCTCAATTATGTTATCTTTGTAATTTATAATCAACTTAATTGATGATGCATTTTTTTTGTAGTTTATTCTGATTAATATTGGATATGAATGTTATTAACTTTGACATTTTGTTGATATTTTGTATGTAGGTGTGACACGTGTGCAAAATATTACAATACAAGTCAAAAAATGAATTGTCGTAGAATTAGTAATAAATTGATGTGACCAATTGAATGAGTGGTTGGATTCGTCAGGGGAGTTAGTGGTTTGGTTTAAACGACCTATGTAGTCGAAGTTGTTGACTTGAGTTGAGTTTTTCTAATTCGCAAGGTTACCGAGTAATTAAAACTTGGAAGTTGCTTCACTTGGTAAGAGTTAGCTTGTCAGGTTGTTCCTGCAATTAATTTGACACTATAGAAGAATTGAAGGTAAGGCTATTCTTTGATTTCTACAACGTCTTATTATCGAGTGGAATGAAATCTATAATTCGTATTTGTAATTAATTATAAAAATTTTATAAAAAAACAAAATTACTATTTTTACTATTTTTTTAAATAATGAAGTAGACTATTTGCATTGGTTTGATGCTTTGGTTGTCCACAAAATAACCTTTGTACAATCCCCAATAGAAAAGGTCATTGTTCCTAAAACAAGAGAGATGTGGTGAATGACTTTCATTACTTCATTAGCTCCCTTTTCATTTCCTCCTTTAATTATTTCACCAAACGTTCATTCATTATCATTATAATGTTGCAATCCCTCTCATATATTATGTTTCAAGCAACATGGACTTTTGCTAATGAAAAATGAGCTCACTCAAACCTCAAGAAAGGCAAGCTTCTTAACATATGTATGAAGGCACATCCCAGACCAGCTGCTGTCTCCCTCATGAATGCTGATACCCTATTCATATATTTTTAATTTTTTGAAAAGAGTTATGTTGTATGTAAGCTATGAATTGGATGGACTAGATCGGTTTTCAAAATTTTAAATTAAGTCAATTTTTATTTGTGGGTTTGGGTAAGTTTTTGGTTCAAGTCGTTTTGGGTTTAAGTTGTTTGGGACTCGGCTTATTCATATTTAGATTTACCATGTGCTATGCAACTTGTCAATTGGGTAGGTTAGATTGGTTTCAATGTGGGTTGAGACAAATCATGTTTCAAAATATTTGAATCGTTTTGGATTTAGATAATTTGGGTTTAGGTAGTTTCATGTTCGCGTTTTTTAGGATTTGGGTCACTCAGGTTTACTAGTTGAATTTTTCGAGTTTTAGTCATTTTGGTTTTATCATTCATGTTTGACGCTTAGGTTTGACCATTTGGGTTAGTGTAAGTTGTTTTATCTAGTCATTTTGGGTTTGAATTATTTTAGGTTTAGGTTTAGTGTTGAAATCATTTTAGGTTCAGATATTTTTTGTTCGCACAGAGATAGATACATGGGGTATTTTTTTTGAATATGAAGAATTGAACCTACTTGTGTAATATTATCTGGTAATTAATCTAATTACTCCAAGTGGTTGATGTTAAATGTCTGCTTTTGTCTTCGAGGAGGAGCTAGACACGTTGGGGGCATTGTAGTAAGTTAATAACGAACCCCAAAGTTCTCTTTCTACCATACAAATGAACATGACATTCTTATACTATGCATGTGAATGCTACACATGTAAGGATAGTGATACACCAATCATTCATTAAAGTATTTTTAATTTGCAACCAATGATCGTTACTTAAGATATCTTCAATTTTTGCTATTTTCCCAGTGTTTAGTTAAACTAACTATGCATAAAATCATGCAATTTTATTTTATCTTTTAAATAATATTATTATAAGTTAGATTATATTTCCTCTTTTTAGTACTATGTCTAGAAAAGCCCAGTCCCTCCTAACCTATAAATAGGAGGATAATGCGCTTCAGCACACCCCCATCCTCCTGCATTGACAACAATATCCATACCAATCGAGTTAAGACTCAATCGGCTATTTTATTTTATATTTATCTTACTGATTTACTCTATTAATTTACTAAACATGGCATCATAAACTGAGATCCAAAATTCATTTAGTCAAACGCCTTAAAACAACTTCTAAATCTCTAATTGTATTACAATCATAACAAGAATTGACTTGCTAATATTATTCTAAATTAAACATGTAAGCTTTAAAACAGCTTGGCACATTATTATTCTCTAAACCTCACAACTTGCATCTTATTTATTTAGCTAAAATAATTGACCACTCAACGCTCATAAAATTAGCACAGTTAATCATTAGCAGCCTCACAATATTATTGCATTCCTTTGTGAGGTAGACACACACCAAACTCTTACTTAAGAACAGCTAATGATATGCTTAAAAACAAATCATAGCTATCATAATAATAAAAAGGGGGTTTACAAGGCTATTTGTCTTCTTCAATTAAACCTAATTGTTTGGATATAATCGCCAACTTTCTCTTGCTTCTTACCACACAAGTTTAGTTGGGTTTTTGTTAGGTTAAATTATGGTTTTGGTCCGTTTATTATACTTAAATTTGAGATTTAACCCTTCCAGAGGTGTAGATAAGTAGATAAGTGGACAAGCAGTGGCATTGACCCCCTAAAAATGGTAAATATGTTTTTTGGTTCCTTTGAAGTTTATGAAATTACAAGTTTGTATGATGGTAAAATTGCATTTTACCCCCAAAATATTTATGATTCATCTTTGACCCCCTTAAAGCAATTTTCTAGCTTCACGCCTGATCCTTTACATAATTTAGTGCATTTACTTTCATAGTGTTATTTGCTAGTTCAAGTAAGTAATACCGTTAATTATTCTAATTAAAATTTTTTTCTTGAGAACACCCATTTCAATTCATTATGCCAAGATGAGTCTGTTTAAGAAAAATCCACAGAAGTATCTTAATTGAAATAGTTAACGGTGTTATCTAATTGAACTAATTAATGACCTTATAGAAATAGAGAGACTATAAATTATGTCAAATTAAAGTAAAAGAACTAGATCCGAAACCATAGTAGAAGGGCCAAAACCATAAATTAAACCAATTTCTCAAAAAGTACTTCCAAAACTATGAAATCAAACTAGGGTCTTTGATTTATATGGTTAATTAGTAGGCAATGGTATTTTAGGCATGAACCAATATCTAAATTGCACTAGAGAATACTTCAAAGATTAAAATTTTAAGATGCTTCAATGGTGATTTCGAAATCATGATCATATTCATGAAATATTGAACCAAAAAAATTTACGGAAAAAGAAAAACACAAAAACAAAAATAAGAAAAGGGATATTTGATGTTAATTGATAATAAAAAAGATTGTTCTAGATCCGAATTTCCTTAATAAGAACTAAGCTTGGTGTTGGTGTTGGTGTTGGTTGATTAGTTGTCATTGAGTATACAAGTAGCTAACAAGAAGAGGTGGAAGAAGCAAAGAATAGGAACAAAAATAGTAAAGTAGGAACGTGTATTAGAAGCATATAATATTATCTTATATTATATTATATTTGTGGATTCATTTGAGAAGATCCTTTCTGGCATTTTTTTTTTCTATTTTTTTCACCACCACCCAACATGAGAGTGAGAGGAAGAGAGAGAAAGAGAGAGAGAGAGGCAATATAGTAAATGAAAAAGAAAATAAAACTATGAAAATTAAGCAAAATTGGTTGTGGTGGTGATCTCTCTCTCTCTAGTGTTTAACACATTGTAAAAGAAGAATTGAAAACAGAGAATAAAAAAAAAAAGAATACCCATCATAAAACTTTACATATATATATATCACATTATTCATTGCTTTTCATCAAAGAATTCAAGTTTTCATATGATTGTCATTTGATCAATTAAGGACAAAAGAATCAAAAGAATCTTATAAAATGTTGAATAAATATAAAAAAAATAATCAAAAACACCCAATTCAGCTTTGGATGATATAATCATTTGTATAATATAAACGAGGGATAAGTAAAAAAAATAAGAGTTAAAAAAAATTGGGATTCTTTAACCTTGTTTTAGTAATGACAATCCACCAAAGTGGGGGCGGAGAACACAAGAGCTGATTGTTGTTGCTGCTGCTGTTGCTGCTGCTGCTGCTGCTGTTGTTGCTTGGAAGCAAAGGAGAATTTCGGTTCCCGATGATCGACATCATCGGTGGCCGGAAGATTGAGATCCAAGTCCAAAGACAAAACATTCTTCGGTTTCTTAGGTTGCTGAGGTTGTTCCAATGGCGTTGCCACTTTCAACGACAACGCAGTGTTAGCAGCAACAGCACTATTACTACCACCTCCTATGGACCCTCTGTGCCTTCTCATATGTCCTCCCAAGGCTTGTCCCGATGTAAACTCCGACCCACAAATGGAGCATTCATGGACCTTATTAGGCTTACCATTATTATTATTGTTGTTGTCTTTGTTGCTATTCCCATACAAAACCCTATTGTTAATGTTATGATTGTTGTAGTTGTTGGTGTTGCTCAATTGAAGGGAAAGAGATGAAACGTTGTTAGTCTTCATGAATTGTTGTTGTTGGTGTTGCCCTTCTTCTTCATCCGATAACCCTATCGTCGTCGTTCCCGCTGTGAATTGTCGTATTTTCTCGTCAATCGTAGCTGCCGCTTTCGGTTTCTTATGACTGGCACGATGACCGCCGAGGGCTTGGAACGAAGGGAACGTCCGGTTGCACGTTTTGCACTCGTAAACGTAGTACCCAGCCTTACCGTCCCCGTTGGAAGCGGCTTCCATGAACCTTCTGCTGTTGAATTTGTTGTAAACAACCCCGGGGTCATGTTGTTGATGCGGATGATGATCATTGGGTTGTTGCAATAACTTGGGGGGCGGCTCCCTAGATTGGCCTTGAGCCAATAGGATCAAACAATTAGCCATGTCTTCTTCTTCCTCGGTGGTGCTATCTTGGTAATTATCGGAGGAAGAAGAAAGTGACAAATATTCACCATAGTTGTTGTTGTTGTTCTCCATGTTCACAACATTATCGCCATTGAAAATAGAATTGTTTGAAGCAATGGCAAAAGGGATAGGAGATTGAGGCCTTAAACGCTTGGTTCGCTTACCTTTAACGATGATGTTGTTGGTTTGGTCTTTAGACCCCACTGGGACTTCCTCAGGTGCTTCCATTATCTTCCCCAACACAAACCCAAATATAAAAAAACAATGAAACAAATAGGGGGAGAAAGATAGAGAGGAAGCAAAGGAGAGGGAAGTGGGGTGCAATATATAACCAAAAGGAAAGAAAGAAAAAGGACATATAGGATAAAAAAGAAGAGAGAGAAAGAAATGGGCTTTTAGGGTCAGTTTTGGAGTCAAAATGGGGGAGACCCCAATGGAATAGTAAAAAGAAAAAAGAGAGGAGTAAATAAGTAAGGCCAGATTTTGTTGAGCTGACAAAGGATTAAATGAGGCAAAACCAAACCAAGGGATGTAACTGAAAAAGAGGCAAAATTAGAAGAGTTGTGGGGAGGGTTTGATGAACGTAGAAGTCCCGTTTCACACTCTCTTTCTCACACTTTGCCAACGCACTTCACCATTAATATTTTAATTAACGTCAACAAATATTATAAATATTGTTGTATATTTCAAGTATAGCAACAATTATTGGTTCTGTATCCATATCATCCCATGCTTTGTTACACGATATAAGCGTGCTTCCACTTACCTTTTGCTCTCTTAATTACATTTATAAACCATATGGTCCTTTCCTTTAGTTTGAGTGAGATCCAGATTTCATCCCCCCGGGTCAAAACTGTAAATCAACCCTTCCTATCATTAGTTTTCTTCAGGGCCTAAACTGCAACTTTCCAACAATTACCTTTCTCCTTGGTTTAATGGCACCATTGAGATCAACACAACTTTGAGATCTTACTCTACATAAATACTCTATGTAGATTTTCACTTTAAATTTTACTCTAATTTAACACTTATCATGTTAAAATGGATGAAATTGAATTATAAATGTTTAAAGTGACAAAAAATGTAATTCTTATATATAATTAAAAAGCTAAAAAGGATTATATTGAATAATTAAAATTTAAAGAGATTAAAAAGGTATTATACCCTTTAGCCGGGGGGGGGGTTAATGTCTCCGCCCTCTTTGGTTTCTCCCCTGTTTGTATTTTTACTAGACATGTTCATAGGCTCGAATTTTGGAAGAATTTGGCAAAAGTATTAGGCCTTTTTAAAATATGGCCTGGGTTTGAGCTTCAACATTCAAGGCTTGAGCCCGACTTTTTTTTATGTTATTTTTATATATTATGTAATGTATAACACATAAAAAAATTAAATCTATAATCCTGCTATAATGTAAGCCTTAAAAAATGTTAAGATGAATATATATAAAATTTTAGTAAACAAAAAATATATAAAACTATTAAATATTAAATTAAAAATAATATAAAAATATATTTATTTTTATTGTTTTAAAATATGGGTAGGCCTAAAATGGGTTTCAGTTAATTATTTACAAATATGGGTGGACTTAAACAAAATTTTAAGCTCATATTTCGGACCGAATCGAACTTGAACAAATATAAAATATGCTAATATTATACCTAAACCCGACCCATGAACACCTCTAACTTGCACATGTTGTACTTATAATTTAAAAGAAAAAAAAGCCAATTTGGTTATTAATAAAAATAACAAATTAAATTAAATTGGTAAATTTTGATTTTTGTTAGTAATGAGATTTGGATATTTAGTTTTTAAATACATATTAAAAGGTTGGACCATTATTAAGTCAAATGTATATTTAATGTCAAAATGGTCATTTAATAAGTTTTAAATTGAAGTGGTCCAAAAAGAAAAAGAAAAAAAAAAACAGAAATGGTAATAGAATGTGTCACACCGGTATGAGTAGAATTTTTTTTACTTGCAATAAACTTGATATAACAATGTACAAGGACTTGCCTTTCCCTCTTCACAATGCTGTATGGCAAACATAGGTCTAAAAAAATAAGATAGTTACGTAATGTAAGCATTGGGACACAACTCAAAACAACTTATTATACTTTAGCATCACATTTTACCCGTTATATATCACTCCCCATACCATCCATATCATGGTTCATCATTGTGAACCCTTCATAACATAAACTAAAATTGCCTCGGTTCTAATTATATTTGTCTTTTTTTATACAATATTTAGAATATAGTCCCTCCTCAACTTATAAATAAGAGGATAATGTATCTCGGCGCACTCTCATTAAATAGAAAGTTAATGAAAAGAAAAAGAATAAAGTAAAACAAAAAAAATTTTCAAATTGATTATTGATCGATTTATTTGGCAATAACAAAAGGATTCCTAATTACTAGGAATCTGCGTCGCTCTCACTCAAAGTGCATACCCGTATGGATATCAATATATCACTCGCGCTTTTGTTTGTTACAACCCAGCTTCGAATCTAAAATCTAAATAGAAAATAGCTTGAATGAAATCATAAGACTATCTATGTTGTATACTTTTTTTTTTTAATTTCCTGGGATTGTAGTTCAATTGGTTAGAGCATCGTCGTCAAGGCAGAAGCTGCGGGTTCGCGCCTCGTCAGTCCTGACGGATAAAATTTTTAAAATACATCAATTGATCCCTCCATTTTCTGTCAAAGGGGATACAAATGACAGAATTTCATTCCCAACGATATCTTTATCTTTTTTTTTTCTTTTTTTTTCCCTTTCTCTTTTTTGTTGTGGTTTATTTGGAAACTATTTGTAAACGATGAAAGTGGAAAAACAGTCACATGATACATCATCAGATAGTTGTACAAGGAAGGCGGTAGATTATCAAAAAGAACGGGTAGAAAAGAATATATATATATATATAAATAAAGGAAAGGAATTCCCATACCAATCGAGCAATGTGTTTTTGAATGAATAAAATTTTGTGTTGTAAAGTAAAACATATGTTAGATCTGTTTAATAAAAATACTAATGTAATTTTAGTCCAAAGCTAAAAATTTTGACCTTTTTACTTGGGTTAAAATCTAAGGTTAAAAAACATAAATTGGTTTGAAAAGCTACCTACTTATCATTACTTTTGAATTGAAAATCACTTTTTAACCTCAATGGTAAACAAAACATTATTTATGGCTTGAGTGACTCGCTCAATCTAGTAGGTATGACTCACTTTAGGTCGGGTTTGGGTAATTTTCTTTTTCATCTCAAGTTGATTTGAATATAAATTAAATGATTTAAAATTTTTTATTTACGCTTAACTGTAAAAATATATAAATATTAATACAAAATCGTATTTAAAAAAAAAAACAAACTAAATAGACTGATCGACATGAACTTAAAACTTTCATTTTAAGATCAAGCCATGATTCGGTGGGATGGAAGAAAGATTGATAAGCAAATTAACTTTGGCTCAACGAATGTGTGTATGGTGAGAAGATTGGAGTGGAGTGCAAGCCTGGAATCCCCACGGAATCCACCCTGCTATCCCTCCCTTCTCTTTCTTTGCTTCTTTACTTATTTTTTCTTCCATCTCTTTCTTTTATTGGCATGCTTCATGCTTTCTTTTCATTACATCTAATTCCTTTCTAAAACGTAAAATAATAAAACAAGAATGAAGCTATTCACTAAATTTATTTATCCATCTGGTTAAATTAGGTTGTATATGCCTAAATTCGACTCGATAGTAAGGGTGAACAAAAAATTTATTCAAGTTGATTTAATCAATTTTGCTGATAGCCTTCGGTTAAGACTATTTGATTAAATTGGTTATGATGATTGTTTGATTTTATATACCATTAAAATAGATTATGACAGTATTATATATGGATTTTTATAATAAATTCAACTGAATTAATTTGCTTTTAATATATGTTATATAATATGATAAATAAAATTTTTAATTAAACCCAAACCAACTTCTCTTGGTATTTTATTTTTCATATTTGAAAGGAAGCGAGAGAAAAAAGAAAAAGAAAAAAACGATTTAACCGACTGAATCGATCGATATTAATGTCAATGTTGGATTAGTTAAGACGTAAGCTAGTCAGAGCGCAGTTAAAGTATGGGTCATTTCTTTTCGATTCCTTTAACCAAACAGACCAACCCGAGCAACTATTCTCCCCTACCCAATTACCCCTTTCTTTAGTATTAATATATTATAAAGTATATATTATAAAAATATTAACAAAATATTTTTATATTAATATTTATATTTTAATTGAATTTAAATAAAAATATATACTTTATTTAATTTGAATCCCAACTAAATAAGATGAACCCGTAAAAGTAAAATTTTTTATTCAAACCTAGTCTTAATTAAATTTATCGGGTCAAGATGGCTGTCTAGCCCTTGATTAGGTTTATTACTGGTGAACCAATTCTAAAAGAATTAGTATTTCATTGATGGATAAAGTAATATATGGTAGGATTTAAATTATAATCCCAAGTGAGTAAGTTTAAATATTAAGATTTGTTTGGAGTAATGGTTAGAACTCTCATCCGCATTTAGATGATATGGGTTCAAATATTGTTATGCCTCTTTCTCTCCAATATTATAATAAAAAAAGCTTATTGTATCATTTAATACTTGAGTTTGACATTTTTTCTAATTTACGTGGTACTTGTGTACGAAGGTAATAATTTTAACTTTTAGTGTTTAATTCGAGTTTTAGGGTTGATTTGATGAAAGTTAATTAAAAAATTAATATTATTACATTTAAGTATCAAATTGAACCAAAAACTAAAACAGATACGAGTATTAAAAATGTCAAAGAACCCTAAATTGCAAAACAACCATAAATTCGTGTCGAATGCGACCACAATTTATTTATGAAACCCTCTTTAATTTAAGTTTTAATGTCTAAAAAATCAGCTTTATTTATTTATTTTAATTTATAAGTAGGAAACTACCAATATCATAGAATTTGCTCCTCCGTTACTTTAATTACACAAACAGCTTGTAAGTGAATAAAAATTACTAAAAAATTATAGAATAATGTATTGGCATATGATCAGATGTTCATCGCTTGGATGAGATCTAAATTAAAATCGTGTTAGTCAGGTTGTTATTAAAATTTTACGTAATTTATCAAAAAATTTTTTAAAGGTTTAAGTATATCTGATGAGTGTTTTATATGATCCACATATCATGTTGTATTATTTTTGTCAAATGGCATTAAATACATAGAATGTCATTTATTTATTATTTAATTGAAGTAGTTAATTATTTTTTATTCTTTTATTATGATTATAGAGGAAATTTAGCTTTTAATTTGGTCATTAAAATACTAATAATTAAAAGGCTGCTTGAATCGGCCAAAAGCCAATCATTAGCGGTCAGTACTTTAACTTGGATAGCAATGCATTGGTTAAAGATAATTAATTATTAACTTTTTTTTAATTTTTTAATATTTATAGAGATTTTCTATTATATTTATGGAACTCTTTTTAGTGTGCATTTATTTATAGAACTTAAAAATGTTTATTATTTTTAGTAACTATTAAAATTTTTATTTTAAGTACTTAAAAGAAATTTTAATTTAGGTACTCGTGTTATATAGTTCTTTTATTTTGGTCACTTCTATTAAAATTCTAATAAAATGTGACATGTGAACCAACTATTGGATCTCACATGACCCAATTTATCATGCCATAATTGTTGCATACCACTTTAAAGAACAAAAATTTAATTTGGTTACTACTAATTATTAACCAAAATAAAAGAAAAACAATAATTAAATGGTTGAAAACCCCCAAACATCTGAACGCTTCCTCAAAATTACCTTAAAATTTGAATGAAAAAAACCAAAGCATTTTATGATTTTCCATCTTCTTCTTCTTCTTCATCTTGGATCTCACAAGACTGATAAAAAGAACAATTTAATACATATACAAAGGGAAATTCGATGATAAACAATCAAAGTGATTTTTTGTATGGATCTAATAGCAATAAAGAAATAATTATTGAGAAAGAAAGAAACCTGGATGAGCCAAAGAGCATCGGTAGTGACAACGATGCCCCACATGATAGTGGCTTGAACGTCGGTGAGCTGTAGACGTTGCCCAAGCTTAAGGAACTTGAACAAGGCCCTTTCTCCGGCCATTCCTGAAATCCCCACATCTGATTTGAAAATGAAACCCTAACCCAAATTCCTTCGTCTTCCCTTCCCGATCCCTTCCTCTTCACTGCTGCATTTGAAGCTAACACCAGAGACTCACAGATGCAAATATCCCAATTTTTAGGGTTATACCTCATTTAAATTAAATTAAAAGTTCGGGGTTAATGAATAACAATGACATGAACTTTTACTTTAATTACATGGAAAATAAAAATTTAAAAGAAAAATACATGTGAGCTTGTTGTTTGTGATTTTAACAGGAGTGGCCAAAATGAAAGAACTATGTAACACGAGTGCCTAAATTGCAAATTTTTATTTTGGATGACTGAAATGAGAACTTTTGATAGTTGAGTAACTATCTGTGTAGTTTACCCATAAATTAAAAGCATGGACCTAATCGAACATGCTAAAATTTTCTAATCAGAACCTACTTGCATAAACAATAAAACATTAGGGGCTGAATCTGGCATTAACCCATTATTCATTTCCCCATAGGCCTTGTCTATGGTCCCGTGGACAGGTCTCACCATGCCAATACTCAGTACACTCTTTTTATATGTAGTTATATATGTATGTGTCTGCGTGCAAATCAAACTAACCATGTGCAGCAAAGTAGCACCAACTAATTAACTAATAACAAGAGGAAAAAGGACATAATAGTGCACATTATGTTTGAATAAATTGTGGAGATATCATATGGATATGAACGAAGATATAGAGATATACTTAGTGGCAGATCACCACCCCCAATTGGTTTACTTCATTTTCCCATAATTTCCTTGAAGCTAATGTCACCCATTAGGTTTGGTGCTAGTATTGGATTTTTAGATGAATTATATTAGCATTAATGGAATTTATAGAATTTTTAAGTTAGTGAAATGATACATCTTTTGTTGGGGTTTCTAAATTAAGCTAATTTTTTTTACTAAAGTGGCTGGTAATGGTTAAATTCAGATGAAAAATATGCATGGAAAAAATATACTATTAACTTGAGGTAGATCCATAACAAATCTGTCATAGTACTACTATACATCAATTTTATTTTTAAAATTATAACATGATGGACCCAACTTTCATTTGTGGAATTGAAAATTAATTGGACCGATTAATATATAATCACAAAAATAATACTTATCCCTAAGATATGTTATGTATAAAATAATAAATAGTATACTTATCATGTTATCAATATCAAGGTGGACTATCTCCATAACCTAAGTCATTGTTAATGTGTGAAATTGGTGAGATAATTCCAAGGAAAGACATGCTATAATTGAATTAAGACACCAATATATATATATATGGTTTAAATATTTAATAAGTAATAAAAAAAACTATAATAATATACACAAATTGAATGTGGTTTAAGTTGTGGGGGCATGAAGAAAAGAGAAAATGGAAGGATAAAGGAGGGCAAGTTCTTGGGCATGAGGATAGTAACTATTAATAGTGTGGGGCACGTAAGGTTTGTAATTAACTCATCATCCAAATCAAAGCATATTGGGAAAGATTCCCAAGCAAAGGATCTATTCCTTATTTTATATCATGGTTTATACGCTTTTTATCTCTAAGTATTCAATGATTAGAGAGGTTAATGGATCGGATTCTGCGTGGGTTAATTTTTTAATTTTTCTAGGTTCAAGTTTAATTGGATCTTATTTATTTGAATAACAATTTTACTATTAAATGAATTAATTTCTATGTACTATTAAAATGAATCAAATAAAACGATCTTATTTAAATTTTTTAATAATACATGAACTAAATCTATCTACTTTATACTAGAACTAATTTGATTTGATCCCTTAATAGAGGACTTATCTGGTACTTAACATACATACATATTATTGGAGGGATTTGTTGGGGGATGCAATGGCTTTGACCTCCAAAAATTAAATTTTTTTTTGTTAATCTCTTAAATTATTACGGAATTATAAATTAATAAAATGATAAAATTATATATTAACCCCTAAAATTTTTTTATTTATTTCTGACCCCTTCATCTATATATAGTGTGTGTGAGAGGGTAGGGGGAAAACTAGCTCGGAAGAGAATGCTTGATAGCAACTGAGAGCAAGTACTTTGGGCGGTGAAATTAGAAGCGACCATTTTCAATATTTTATTTCATCCATTAGAAAGAGAAAGAGGTTCAGTAGCTTCTGAGTTCTGATCCACTCAATGCACCATGTCGGTAACAAGTAAGCAGCCCTCTCATGGATTCAATAAATTAATTGACCTTCAATAAGTAAAGATTAAAAAAGAATGTATGACATCTTTAATCATTTGAGTCAACTATTACAATGTCCAGCTAGCCTAACCTAAATACTGCCTAATATAATATGACATTATGAAATGAGGTCTTACCTTATCTTGATATTGCATTTCATTATATATGATTATTTTTATTTTGTTTTAACTGTTCTTATTATGCTAATATATTTATTTATTATTAATTTAGATAATAATATCTGTTCTTTTTTATATAATGTCTCTTTTAACTTATAACGCATTTTAGCGCGCTTGAACTCACGTTCTTCTGCATTTATAATAGTGTCTATGCCAATCGAGTTAAAACTCAATCAACAAATATAATCATTCTTTAGTTTCAAATATTAATTTATTTCTTATATGAGATGTAATACTTGATTAAAATTTTAAGTTTTCTTATATATAATAATTTGTCGTAATGGAAGCTTGCTTCTTTTACAAGGCAATGTGGATGGATAAAATGTTGCTTGATTTTGGTAGCTTAGGACATTTGATCACCAATAATTCCTATGTTGCTTAATGAGTGTCGTTTCATATAATTATTATTGATCCATTTTCCTTATAAAAGAAGACCAATGATTTGTTTATGAAGCATTGTATTACTCTTCGAAATTTCGAGGTTTTAGATGGGTAAGTTAATTTGGGTTAGTTGTTGAATTTAGTACTTTTTAAAGTTTGATTTTAATAGTAATGGTTGATATAATTATAAGTTTTAATTTAAAAAAACTCATGATTTAATATTTAATATTATTTATTGAATAAAAAATATTTAATAATATTAGTATATCAGAAAATTTTCAATATTAAAAAAAATTTTGGTGTGATTGTAGGCGTTTTAATTTAGAATGATACCCTATAATCACACGTTTATGCAACGCGTCAGAAGGTGCATCTTGATGTTCTGAGTCACGTTATTAACGTGTATAGACTTTGATCATATTGTAAGGGTATGTGAGTGTCCATTTGTATAACTTCCAAATTGATAATGGATGCCTAAAATATAACGCTCTATAAAACTTATCCAAACCCAGAAAATCGTAGGCTATCAAAAGGCCAACCTTAACCAACCCGAATATGAATGGAGATGGATGAACAAGAGGAAGGCCATCAAAAAATGTGCAACTGATGTCCAAATGATGGTCATGACAAGCATAAATGTCCAATTAATCTCGCCTATTATATGTTCTTTTTGACATTATGCTTAAAATTACCCATAACCCCTCCCAAACTCATAAATAAGAGGATAATGTGCTTCCGCCCACTTGAACCCACGTCTTTCTACATTGAAAACAACGTCCCTGCTAATTGAACTAAGACTCAATCGACATACATTTAAATTCTTATAACTTTTAGATGATAAAATATATTATTTACAATTGATATTATGTTTGTTTATCTCTTAAACTATCTAAATATATTTTCGAAACACCATGTAGAACATATGTATATCTATTAATAATGTATTATTTAATCATTAGATAATTAATTTTACATTTTAAGCATTTATCAATAATATATATATATCTTTTAATTTTACTTTCACATTATAAACTATCAAGAAGTAAAGCAAATAGTTTATTGAGTAAAGACCCTTAAATTTGCGATGAACTATTAACTAAAGACCATATGTTTAAAAATCAATATAAAAGAAAATTGAAGAAAGAATATATTTAATATGATTTGCATAAATATTCATAAAAACTAAACAAAAATCTTGCAATATCAAAAAGTAAACAATAAGGATATATTTTATATAAAATTTACTATTCATGTAAATCATTGTAAATGAGAACCACTAAAATTTACTATAAATAGAAAAGACATTAGAAAGAGTTATGAGAGAAATTAACTTAAATTGTAATTTTATGATGGTAAAATGTGATTTCATCATTTGAACAGTTTATACTTTTATAATTTTTAAAGGATTAAATCATAATTTTATCATTTTTAGAGGGGGCCAAAGTGTGATTTTATCTTTACTAATTTAAATTTTTAAAAATTTTAAAAGGTCTAAATAAAATTTTTTCATTTTAAGGGGGGCCGAGACCCTACCAATCTCCCTAGGTACGTCCCTGAAACTAACCCATTATACATACTTTAGAGAGAGAAAAAAAATGAAAATAGAAAGAGAGTAGCTTATTGAAAAGTGTATAAACTCCATATATAATGTAACTTCCATGCAAATTAAAATATATAAATGTAACTTAAATGGAATTAAATCTATAAAATGTAACTTCTATTGAATTAATAGATAAAATGTAAAATTTCCAAAAAAATAGAACAAATTTTAAATTAAAAAAAAAAGAGAAAAAGTTATGTATACCTATTTTTATATTTAAAAAAAACTTAAAATTGAATTCCATGTATAGGCTTGATGGTCAGGGTGTTTATTGCCCTAAGTGTGACTTGAATTTGAGTCGCATTAATCGCATTGTTGATAGGACTTTGCCTCACTCTTATGATTCACCAAAAAAACAAAAACTTAAAATTCTAATATATAATTCAATATTACAATATATGTTTTTCAATTTATATTTCAAAATATTTAAATTCTCTTAATTTTTAAGACCTAAATTGTCCCTTTTAATTTTTAATGGCTAAAGAACTAAAAATCACTTATAGTAATATAAATGTGGCAGATAAAAACCTAAAATATATAACAAACATTCGCTCATCATTAAATTGAATAACCATATATCTTGATGTTCACTTTACATAGAAATAAGAGAGGCATAGACATATTCTTTGCCAATTGTCCTTCTAAGTAATAGGCTTAGTGAGTTGTGATGGAGATTAGACACATGCCTTAATAGTTCTGAGTAAATTTTGATGGGATCAAACAAGGTCCATATGGAAGGGAGCTACCACTTCATGGAGAGTTGCGATCTTTAGGCGATGTTGTTTCTAGTAATTGGTTTGGTAGGATTTTCTCTGATCAAAGTAGTTGATTTGACGATGTCAACTAAACCTATTAGGGATGTCAATTGGGCAGCAACCCCCGCACCCATTCCTGCCAAGAATTTTCATCCCCATCCCCGCCCCGTGACTCGCTGCAGGTACAAAACCCAAAACCATCCCCACCCCGCGACCCGCGAGACTAAAACTATCCCTGCCCCACCGCCTATGTGGGTCCCTAGACCCACTTAATCCTCGCTATACTTGCCCTGCGACCCACTTCATACAATATATTATAAGGATCAGTGAAATAAATATAAACTAATTTTTTATGAAAAAGTATGAAACACCTGTCCTTCGGACTCCCACCACTTACGTGATATTATTCCAACTGTCACCATTTAAAAAAAAAAGTCGCCACGACCCTTTGATTGGTAAATAAAATATAACTTCAACATGAGTTTAAAAAATTCAGAAAATAAAATCCTTACATAATATCCAAATACAAACAATGTCTCAAATACATCATAAATGTCTTCAAATGTAACACAAATGTAAAAATTCCAAAAATCAACCAATACATGTTACTCTTGTTGCTTATCACATTCATCTTCTAATTCTTCTATCAATTGTGAGCATTGTATCTCTTTAACTTCACCTCAACCTGCATATGAGAAACTGTGATGAGTACTCTCTTTTTTTTTTTTAAATTGGGTGAGAAATTACGGAGTGCTCTCCTTATTTTCTAAAAGAAATAGTAATAAATGTGAGTTGAGTACTGTTATCAAAATTAATTTTTTATAAATGTTTATTTTTTAAATATGCTTATTATATTATGCAAGGAGGGTGAGGATGGGGTGGGTACAAGGTCATACCCACGCTTGCCTCGATGAGTCTAATTTTTGTCTCCATCCTCACTCCACCACCCACAAAACCTGTATCCATCCCTACCCAATTGGGTGCGAAACGGGGCGAGTCCTCGTGAAATCCACCCCACTGACATGCCTAAAACTAATATATATTTGTATAATAAATAGATCCAAAATGTTTTTCTTTTCACTCAAAAAAGGTTACTCTAGATGAATTAATTTGTGCTCATTATACTTCTTCAAATTTGAGACATTTTATCTAAAGATATACCCACAACTCCATTTAGTCTATCACTTTAATCTCCTTCACATTGTTGCAACAAACACTGCACCAATTGTTTACACCAACCACTATATTATTGTATTTCAATATTTATGATTCTTTTTACAATTTGGTAGCGCGTATTATATTATTAAAGGAGAACATATGTTTAATTATAAAAGATAGGAAGAGACAATGTATATAAAAATGTTGTAAAAATTATTTATAAATTTTTAAGTGACAATTTTATTACTTTAGAAAAACGAAATGGGAGAAGATTGAGTGAAGTTGAAGTCTAAAGCTCTTTATATTTGGCATTTAATTTGTTTATTTATTATAAGTTTACAACATGAATGAACCTACTGAAAATTCCTTTTCCTTGCACTCTACCAACTTTGCTGAACTGAGAAGTAAACCAAGAAAAATAAACAAGTCAGTACCTAAAGGAAAAGAAAATAAAACCCTATGCATATAATATAGATTTTAAGTGTTTGTCTTTGCAAAAAGAATCTTTCCAGAAAATATGAAATTCACTGTTAATTTATACATATTTAATTAACTACTAAAATTACATATAATTATCAATATTGAACTCATTTGATTCTACCTGTAAATAGAGCTGATTGTGAATCGGGTTGGGCCTCAGTAAAATTTTAGGTTCATTTTCTAGACTCAGATCTAGCCCAAAAAATGAGTTTAAAATTTTATCCAAGCTTGACCCGAATTATAGAAGTCAAACCTGAGCCAGGCCTAGCCCGATCCATATTAATTTTCTTTTAGATTATTTCATTGTATACAACAAATTTTAAAAAATATAAGATATCAAATACGCTTAAAAACATTAAAACAAATATTAAAACAACAAATAAATTGAAAATACATTAAGAATTCTTTATACTAAGATAGTAAGATAGTTGCAACTAAAATAATAGCAAAATTAACAATAAAACATAAATTCTACAATATCCAAATAATATTAAAAACGACAGCAAAACAACATTAAAAACGATAACAAAACAATATAAAAATACACAAAAAAACACCCAAACAGCATAAACAACAATAAAAATAACAGTAAAAATAACAAAAGCAGTAGCAAAAATAGCACCAAAACACCAGGAACAGCAAGATAATTTTTATTAAAAAACAATTAATTTATTCAGGCTAGCCTATTTAGAAAGCGAACCTTATTTTTTTGTCCAGATTATTTTTAAGCCTATATTTTTATCAAAACCTTCCTATTTTTAGGACAGACTTTCGGATTGGGCTACCCAACTCGACCATGATCAATTCTAATTGTAAATCCATATATCTTATTTACTTAAAAATTGAAATTGACTTTTTTTCTCAAGTAAGGAAAATTATTAAAACAATTTATTTCTATACATACATTTAAATCCCACATTTGGCAAGTGAAATCTCTCATTCAAATATTTAATTAGCATTAAAATCTGAAAAATGCCCAAGCATTTAAACTAGTTGACTGAAAATTTTGATTGGCCAACAGTTTATCCCCCCAATTTATTTATATATTTTGCTATATGAATTGAGAGATGTGCGATGGAACATACATAAAGCCAACCCATGTGCCAACATTGACTCAAGTCATTGTCCAATAAGGAATTTAGTGACACCAATCACTTTTAGAAAAGAGGAGTAGCAGCTGAACATGGAATTAATGTTAATTTTGTTGAGTATGAGATATTCAATTAATGTTAATTACATCTCTCAATCTCTTTCTCTATGGCAAGGTGTGATGGGATTAGCTTTAGAGTGGTGTAGACTTTCTTACACACACATATACAGTCAAATTGATATTACGATTGATGTAAACAATTAATATTGCATAACAATAATTTTAAAATCTTGATATAATAATATAAATTTCACAAATAGAATTACTTGATGCGAAATTCGAATCAAATTGTTGGATTTGATTAAAAAATACCGTGATAAAATGACCATATAATGGTCTAATCTTTATAAAAATTCTCAAATAAAGGTTAAACTCTTCGAAATGGTCAAATAAGAGCTTCTAAAATGTCGTATATCAGGCCTAAAATTATGTTTTGACTACTTTCTTTTCTTTTCAAACAATATATGATTCAGATGTTATGTGTTTTATTCTAAACACGTGAACATTCACTTAATTTTTTCAAATTGAGTTGGAGTGCGTAAAAACTCTTATTTGAATATTTCTATAAAGATTAAGATCTTATTTAACTATTTTTAAAGACTCAACTTTTATGTGAATAACCTCTAAAACGTTGAGTCTTAATTTAAGCATTTACCCTTTCATCTCAAATGTTTCTATGTTTATGATCTAACACTCGTATCTAACACAAGCTTAAATTTTGTAAAATTGAAATTATAATGGCTATTTTGAATAGTCGAAAGATCTTACGTTAGGTTTGTTGGTAACATATTGATCATCAAGCTCCCAAGCAAATAAGTGAAAAAGCTAGCAAAGAAACTGTCTCTTGAGTTTGGTTTGGGCCATTGGGCACAATGTATTCAGAAAAGTAACTACCATCGTATCATCGTAATTCTGATTATTTGAACAGGTCAATCGGATCAATTGATTGGGAACTGATCGAGTATTGATCTAAAGAAAGATATTAGATTAGTTGATCTGAGAATTAGTACAAGTTGATTGAAACTTGAATCGGCTGATTAAATCAATTGAACAAGATTTTCTTTAAATATTTTTATTTTTATGATTTGTTAGTGTTTTATTTAATCGAACTGAACAGATTGATTAAACCAACAAATCAATAATTTAATCAATTTGATTATCGATTCGATTCTGAAAACCTTCACCATAACCCTAAGAAGAATATTTAAGTATATATATTTGTTATTAAAATTTGATATATTTTATTCGTGTATATAAAATTTTAACTCATTTAACATAAAAATTTGGATTGTATTTTGTTAAAATAAAACACAAACGCCACATATAAATAAATTGATGTAGGTGAAATGAGGGATGGAAGAATTTAAATATATAATTAAATATTATATCTATATATATAATATATAACTAAATATTGTTTTAAAAAATAATATTATACATAACTCCATTCTTGACTTTTTGAGACCTTAAGAGAAACAATAAATTGAAGTCCTTTTTACAAAAAAATTATAAAGTATAATACAATAAAATAAGTAATTTTATTAAAATAATACGTTTTATTACATTAAAATTGAAATTCTCCATTAGCTTTAATAGTAGGAGCTGAAAATTGGAAACTAGAGGAGCTTTGGAGAAGTCAATGAGTTGGAGATGAAACGTTTATGGCGAAGAATTAAAGACTCCTTTTATTTTATTTTCTTGCCTGCAATGAAACGTTGATTAGAAGACTTAATTGATAATTTCTTTTCCCACAATAAAAGTTGAAGGAAATTTTTTTTTGGGTCCCTTCCAACCCTGGGCCTTGGTTGATCGCACTCCCAAACTACCTTAGGGCCGATCCTGATTATACATAATGCCATGTTTGGTTGGTAGTGTATTAATATAAGGGAAAAAAGAGCTTATTTATTATTTACGTATTATGATAGATATAAAATAAAGAATAGTTAGTATAAATTTAAAATTAAAATTAATAACCCTTATGAAAAATAACACCGCTTCAAAATAAGTGAAAAAACTTCTTTCTCTTTACTAAAAAGAAGTCATGTAAGTGGCTATATATTACTGATTGAATTAACGCTTACACTAAAGCTTATGTAAAAATAATACTTTTACCGAACGTATTGAAAATTCGAGTTAAATTTATAACTAATACCCTTTAAAATGTATTTGAAAACCTAAAAAATAAACTAATAATGCACATTTCAAAGATGTTTATGAAAATTTAATTTCAAAGGCCTTTTTTCTTTGGTAAATTTAGATAAATATGTGTTCCCTAAATAAAACACAACTCACTTTAAATATGGATTAGCCCCCAATTAGAACACAACTCACTCTTTAAACCTAAAACCAACCCCAATTGCATTCTTTTTCTATCCATCTTTTATAAAACTTATATTTCTTCACATTATCCTAAAAAAAGTTTAATTCACGATTTAGCTCTCGATGTATACCTATTCTTTTATTTTGATATTAAAATATTTTTTTGAGTTTCAATTTGGTACTTAAAATATCAATGTCTTCTATTTGTGGTTCATTTTGTGACGACCGTTAAAAAAATCTGTTAGGCCACTTTGGCCAATGAAAAAGTGACACGTGACTTGTTTTGGTCAATGAAAACTACCATGTGACAATTCAATTTATTTAAAATAAAAATATTAAAAATTAAAAATACTATTGACTTTGATCAATTGTTGACCGACTGTTGACTGGGTGTTGACTTGTCACATGACGCTATTAAAATACACCACATGTCCTTTTTATTTTTTAATATTATATATTATATTAATTTAAAATTTAAAAAAATCATATATAATATTTTTTAATTTTTTATAAAATTATAAAATGTAAAATAATATTTAAAATTTAAAATTTTATAAAAATTAAAATATATTTAATTTTCAAGTAATTGCAAAAACCTTGAAATTTAAATACTTTTTAGAATTTTATAAAAAATGTATTTGTAAACTTATTTTAAAATATTTTTTACATTTTTAATAATGTTATTAATTTCAACTAATTTCTTTTCTTTTTTTGTAAATTTTATATTTATAATTTTATATATATTTCAATTTTTTTATATATTAATTTCGATTTTTCATATTTTTAGTGTGTACGTACATTTAATAAAAGAAAATATATATTTTTAAAAATAAAGCCACCATGTGGTATTTTGTGATTGACAATCCAAGTTTTTTAATGTCTATAAAATAAAGGATTAAAAAATAGAACGGAACATACTTTAGATACCAAATTAAGAAGTGATAGATATTTTAAGTACCAAATTAAGAGAAAAAATTTTAAATACTAAATAAAAAGTAAATATACTTTAAAGGCCAAATTGTAAATAAAAAGTAAATTTAAAGAAAAAATTCAACTTTAAAAGGTTGAGTATGTATATATTTAAAAGAATAATTTAGCAAAGAAATTTATTGTAATTTTGTTGAATTTGATTACTAGTCTCCAATGTATTATCCTTAGTTCAGTGGTGGGTGAAACAAAAGATGAAATCTTCCAAATTCATACTTTAAAGCAAGGAAAAGCACTTAGCATCCTCAATTGCTAATCATAATTAATATCATGCACTATTTATCATTAGATTAATTTTCTTTACTGATGCTATTATCCTCATATATGTAAACTGTATTTTTTTTTTAAATTTTAAAAAAGGGTAATTTTGAAGTTCTTATTTATTTATGTGAAATATAGAGTTATAGGGTATAGTATGAGCCCAATATCTAGTCAGTAGTTATTGGGAAGGCCAAGCCTTATTCAATTTAAAATGATGTGTGTTGTATTAGAGGGGTTGATGTGTTCAGTGGGTCTAACCAAAAATTTAGGTTCGGGTTGGGTTTAAAAAATAGGTTTAAAATTTTATTCAAGTTTGGTTCAGATAAAAATGTTAAACCTGGACTCGGCTTGACACGCCCGTATTAATTTTTTATAATTTTTTAAATATATGTATAATACATTAGAAATACTAAAAATACTAAAATAAATATTTCCGAACAAATTGAAAATAAATTTTAAAAAATATGTATACTTAAATAGCATTAAGACAGATGCAACTTAACAAGCAAATGCCTCTAAAATAATAATAAAATTAACAATAAAACAAGTGTTATACAATATCCAAACAATAACAAGAAAATAGTAGTAACATAATAGTGAAATGGTAATAAAATAATGAGAAAACAACAAAAAATAGCATTAAAACAACAAAAAATAGCAAATTTTTTTTTGTCCTTTTGTGATTTCGGGCCGAACCCATGCAAAAACTGTAAGGCCTGACCTGTTTTTTAAATGGGCCTTATGTTTTTTCCCAAGTCCATTTTTCGAGTTTATATTTTTGTTCAAATCCTCTCATTTTTTAAGTGAGTCTTCATTGAAATTAAATTAAATTAAATTAATTTAATAGCAGATCTAAGAAAATATTTTGAAATTCAAAAAATAGGTATCCTTTTAAGGAAATTTGAGTCTTATTTAGAAGTTCATTTAAATTGGGTTTACCCATTTGGATATGTAGATTCAATATCCTTTAAGCCTAGTTTACTAAAAAGTAAAAGAAAGCCCAATCCTTCTTTGTCATGTATGTTATTTTTAAAAATGTTTTTAGATTTATTTTACTATTTATGTTTGAAGGTTATAGGTTGTTTTGCATAATAATATTGTCTCTTTTAAATTTGTATCTCCTTGGAAATGTAATGTATGTTATTATTACATCCATCACTTATCATATTATTCTCAAATAATAAAATTTTAATATTAGTAATTTTTAAAAAGTTCATTTTTTCTTTACTAGTGTGGGTTTATCACTTATCTCCCAATTTAAATGGCCTCTAGAGATCCTATAAGATCCTATATGATATAAGTAGCTTTCAATGTAAGTGAGAAGTGCAATGGAAATGAGTGTTATTTTCTTTTTGTGTTGTATTCATTGATAAATAAATTTCTATATAGTGGTCAATCAACTTTAGGCTTGACGAGAAAGAGAGACTTTTAAGCTGTTTCAAAGTCACCAACTAAATAATTCAAAAAAGAAAAAATGGTATGGGTAACATTTGGTAAATCGAGTGACAAAAAGTTCGATAATTTTAAAAAGAAATATCCAAATATTTAGTTTGATATAAAAAAAACTTTACTCCTTTCAATTTATAGCTTCAACCCAACTTGACTTCAAATTTAATATAACACACATGACTTTCAAATATACTATGATTTTAATCAAAAATGAAAAACAAAATAGCCCAAATATTTGGCTTTCTTTTTGAAAAATAATTAAAATATTTTTATAATTAAATTTAAATTTAAATAAAATACTAATTTTATTTGAGATAAATATCAAAACTATACATAAACTACGATTAAATGTGCGTTTGATACATTAACATTGATTTGATGCAATTGTACACATGAAAACTAGATTGGGATTCAAATGTATACATGAAAATTTGATTTTGTTCAATTGTGCGTATTTAAAGAAATAAATACAAAAATTATTTTTTATTGGATCAATATGATTATTCATGTATATGCAATATGTAAATGCAAAATGATGTTATATTGATAATTGTTTTAGTGATTTGTGAAAATTGAATCAAATAAAAATATCATGTATAAAATTGCTCAAAATCAAAGTTTATGTATGCTATTACACATTAAACCAAAATTTATGTAGAATTTTGAGATTTAAATTAAAATTTACTTCTTTTTTCTAATTCCAGTTCAAATTGAAGCAAACTTACCAAACCAAATGGATAGTCCGGCCCTTAAAAATTTGGTAGTGTTTAGATTAGATATGTTCATGGACCAGATTTGGGCCTTAATGTTGAAGCTCAAGTCTAACCATATTTTAGACGAACTTAACTTTTTTTTACTAAAATTCATTTTCGAGTCTAATATTTATACTAAACTTCTCTTAAATTTTAAACGAGTCTTCACACTTGAAAGATAACCCAACTCATACAGTTATAGCTTAAAGCTAGAGTAGAAGAAACTGGGCCATGATGAAGGAGGATATAGACCCGGGAAAGCTAAAAAGCAAAAACGTGTGGGGACATTTAACCGGTGAATGTTGCGCTAACCAGCATGTGCCTTGCATGATTATGGCTTTTGATGCAATTGGAATTTGCTACCTTCATTGGTCTTAAAGTAAACAATGACCTTGACCCCTCCATGTGATGCAAACTATCTTTTTTCTACCATTTTTTTTCTATGTTTTCATACTTGATGTTTTTCATCATTTCCATTTTAAATTGCAATTAAAATCACGTATTCGATCACGTCGTGTTTATCATGATTGTTTATATATGTTATTATTATATGTATATTTGTAATTATTTCAACCAAAATTTTCATTTTAAGAAAAAATTATTTATAAGTTTGATTGAATCTATATACATGTAATTTACGGTTTATGGATAGTTAACTAGTCCTCTCTTAATTATAACAAATATGATAGCAGAGAGAACTATATATTAGTAAAGAACTCGATATCCTTAAATAAGAATTTAGATGAAGATTGAAAAAATAATGCAATGAGAGGTTTGCTCTGTTTAAAGTTCGACTCGACTCAATCCCAAATTTAATTAAATCTCATTGACCCCAAAGCCGTGCTAGATATATTCATGGAGTTCGTATATATGCAATAGTCATGATATTAGTTGCGCTATTAATGGCAGACATTCACCATTCATGGTAGGTGTGCTTCATGGAATGAGAAAAAAAGGAATATATTTGAAGATCTATATGATTGCTTACATCGGTCAGACTTGCTCATCATTAACCAACTTTGATATAGACAAAAGCAAAGGCAAAAGAAAAGGGGAATGCTATTATATCACAAGCCATAACATTAGTTCAACAATTGAAACATACAATCTTCTTAAATTTGGAACTGTTGGAACATCTTGTTGGATTCCATTAATATACATAATTTGGAAAGTCAAGCATAAACTAAAGACACTAATTCTAACTTTTCTAAGGCTCCATCGAAATGCATTGGTGGGATAGTCAGGGTATTTGATTTCCTAAAGGCAAAAAAAGACTAGTCTTTCAAAATTCTGATTATCTATTAGACCATAAAATATGGCCATTAATTAGACAATTAAAGGATGGAAGTTGGGTATTAATTGTTCAATAGAGAGCAACCTTGTGGTGCTTGTTGTTAGGGGAAGATTCTAAGCCTTCAATGTTCTCTGGACCTCTCTTCTTGCTTAAACAGCCATTAACTTGCTGACTAGGGGAAGAGATAGCCACCGGTGGGATCTCGATGGCGGCGAGTTGAGGTGGTGGATGCTGCCATCGAGGGAGCGGTCCGGCTAATAAAAGGTTCTGAAGGAGCGGACCGGCGTCCTTCACGGCCTGAAGCAGCCTCCCTTTCTCAGGTAGTGGCCTATTAGCTGCTAGTTTCAAGGCTTCTTGGGGAAGAGATGGTTGTGGCAATGAGTCCAAACCTGGAGATGAAACTAAGCTTATGTTGGAATTGGATTCATCTTCACTGCTAGAAACACCAGACAGTGAAGCAGTGTCTTGCTGGTTTTGTTGCTGTTTTGGCTGCTCTTTGTGTTGCAATTGTTGCTCAAGCATGAATTTCTCCACCATAAGCTTCTGGCATCTACATTGAGCTTCATCTTTCTCTTTCATTGTCTTGGTTAAAACATCTTTGAGATGAAGCAATTCAAGTTCTCTCTTAGTAATCTCCTCTTTAGCTGATCTCACAGTGGTCTCTAGCTCCCAGGTTGTAAACAAAAGGGTATGCTTTAACTCATCCAAACCCTATAGAAATTTCACAAAAAAAGTTAGAATTTAGCAAAAACAAGAAATGCCCATTGTTCAAAACAAGTTACCCTAAGAGCCTACCTCTTGTTGAGAGCAAAAACCCCAGCTAAGTGGACTCCATTGGTCTTCCATTATTGTCCTTTGCCAAATTCTAAAAATGGGAGGGTTCTTCAGCTTCTTTTATAAGAGTTGAAATATACTGTTTGCTATTTTTGTTTCATAGGATAAAAATGAATCCAAAAGGCTCAGATAGGCCAAAAGAAATGGTTAGTGGATCAACCTTTTTATACAGTTAGATTCTAAGCAAAGCACAAAGACCTTAAAATGTTCTGAAGGGAATGTGAAATCAGCCGTAAAAGTGGAGCCAAAATCCTTGAACATCCACCTTTTGGCTCTATGCATGTAAACGTTCGAAAGATAAAAATCTATTTATTTTCACGAACTTGTTTTTTTTTTTTGACAAAAACATGGGGCTTTTTTGGGGTCACGAAATATTTTAATCTAAAAAAATAGGGTTTAGAAAGGCAAATTAAAACCATTTTTTTGATAGTGATACAGAGTCACACTAAACATAATTTACTTGAGTTGTGCTTTATTGTAACGTTGGGGAATTTCCACCAGTGAAAGAGATCTTGTGCTATTAATTATAATTGGAGGTTTTATCATTCTTTATACATAGGATAAAATTTGGGTCTGGTTTTAATTTAATTAGAATATACCCTTTGCAGATAATTAGATTGAAAATTTGAATATAATATTGATATTAATTATATTAATGTGTAATAGATATTGTGATTTAATTATTTAATAGATAAATTTATAGTTAAAATTTGAATCACTATCATAAATTATACGAAACTTGAATAAATTAAGACATTATATAAATACAACATAGTGAAATAATTAATACATGGCATGACATAGAAATAATATGAATACAATACAAATACACAAATAGTCAAAGCCTATATAAAGCAAATTAATGCCGATTGAGTCTTCGCTCGGTTAGTATCGACATTGTTACCAGAACAAGAGGATGTGGGTTGAAGTGCGTTGAAACACGTTTATTCTCTTATTTAAGGGTGTGAAGGGGTTATGGGTAGTTTAGACATTTTATAAAAAAAATATATGTAAAGCAATTTAATAACATGTAAAAACATTATATAAAGACTGAATGACTGCTTAATTTGAAAGGGGTTTTGGGTATTTTAAAAAGAATATGGCCAAAAGACACGGTTCTATGTGTCGGGGAGGTGACAGGCTTCTAGGTTCCTTGTCAAAATAAAGGGGGACTTTGGGCTAAATGTAGGTATGATAAATTACTTGATTACTTTTTTTTTCTTGTGATTTGATTAGTCTTACAAGTAAGGAGTGCAAAAAAGATTCAGTATGATTTATGGTCCTCATTTGAGAGAAGTTCCATTAAGGAATAGAGGCAGTGATGTGGGTGAAGGAATGAGTGGGGAGCCAAACATGGGGAAGATTTAGGTGGTGTTGGAAAGGTTGAAGTGACATGTGAGAGTTAGGAGGTGATTAGGATGGTAGGAGAGGTGCGTGGTGTTAAAATGGACCTAAGGTTGTTATAGAAGAATGCGAGAGTGGTGATACTAAAAGGGTAGTTATCGGGACACATGGGAAGAGGGGGTGTAACATTTTGACACCCGACTCAATCATTGAGTCCGAATTACGAGATGTCAGATTCGTTGCTGGAGCAACTACGATTAAAGCATGAGCGATTCATAGCAGTCAATCATTAAAATTAAGTTAAAACATACATTCGACATGAAATAAAGTCAATTTTGGGTCTTACACAAACTTATGTAAGCTCTAAAGCTAACTTGAGTTAGAAATAGAACCTAATTGCAGAGAATTCAAAACGTAGGATTGACGTCGCGACGTCTTTCATTCCACGTCGTGCCAACAACAAATAGTTTGTCACGTCATGACGTCAGGCCACTCGACGTCGCACCATGACCCTATAGGTCATTCTTCGTCGTGACAACATTCGAACGACGCCGCGACATCACATGCTGTTTTGGCCAAAATGTACGAATTGGTACCCTATTGCTAACCCTTTCACAACCTTCTATCATTTGTACCCACAATAATCTTTCTTTACTTGCATTAAACATACCAAAACATAGACAAATAACCACATTCATCACAACATCAACTTCAACATTCAACCATTTATTTAACCAAGTCATTCTTTACAAAAGATTATAACCAACTAATAGGTACTTCCAAAACTATTTTACATTCTAAATACCAATTCATATACCTTAAATATATTCTAATCATTACCAAAATATGCCACCTTTATCTAATTATCAACATATCATACCATAGTTTCATATCAATTTTGTATTCACACATAATTATATACACTTACACATAATTTCAATCTAAACCAAACTTCAACTACCAACTTCATATGTATATACAAGCATATAAACATAGTTAATATCGAAATGACTCAACCTAGGTACATGCCTTTCTTAACACAAAATAAGATTGATACAAACTTTGCTGAGTCTGGGATTTTTGATTGGATGCTGAGTCAATATACAAGATCACGAATAGAACCTAACCTGCACACAGAAAAAAAAAACCGTATGCTGAAAAATAAACTCAGTGGTATTTCGATAATCGAACGTTATAGCCAAACTTGAATCAATTAAAAGTACATAATCAAAATACCATTCAATACAAATTCCAAATAACATGTTATAATGTACCATTTATCATATAAATAATTTCATTCATATTCAATTAGCTAATATAGGAGCATCATATTTTAATTCCAATACGTCCCGAAACGAATCGGTCAAATTATCTCAATTTCATACTAATCTTCCGGACTTATAATTCGGTGTACATAATAATCACTCATCTCAACTCATTTCATGCACCATTATATATTTTACATTTTAATTCCCTATTAACCTGACTCAGACTCGAATGGATACATGGATCCAACCAATCACATCAATTTGGCACCCAGTGCCTCATTAGACAATTTCGAAGTAAATAATTTACGCCCTGCACTCATCAATAATCAAAGTAAAAATGTGTCCAGCACTCATCGACTTGTAGTCGAAGTAATCCGTACTTGATGTATCCTATGGCATGCTAACTACATCCAACTCTGCCCGAACAGTTAGGTAACAATTTATCCAATTCCAAATATAGCAGAGCTTAATTTATAATTCATCAATTTCACTTCATCAACTAATTCATCAATACATATATATCATATCTTGAGTGAATCCAATTCAAAGCCAATTTCATATTTTTATCAAATTAACATATTTTTAATTCTATTCAATTTAGTCCTTTATATCAATAATTAATCAAAATCGTATCAGTTC